>NC_091205.1:34318042-34321651 GCF_040958095.1 Procambarus clarkii | reverse complement strand
GGGTAGTCTGTGCATTAAGCATTTGGCACTGAGTTTTCCCATATAACAGGAACCGATGAAAGAGCATCCGAGGTCCCACACTATCTCATTGCCTGGGAGAGGATTGGAGTTCAGGTTGGTTAAATACCCCAGAATTCCTACCTGTCTTATGGCTTTGAAGTATAGTGTAGTGGATACAGCATGCAACTGCCACCTTGTTGGCCAGTGTTCGAGTCCCCTGGTGGGTTGAGTGTCTAAAAAGTTATAAACTTCAGCTACTGGAATAGGGTAGTCTGTGCATTAAGCATTTGGCACTGAGTTTTCCCATATAACAGGAACCGATGAAAGAGCATCCGAGGTCCCACACTATCTCATTGCCTGGGAGAGGATTGGAGTTCAGGTTGGTTAAATACCCCAGAATTCCTCCCTTTCTTATGGCTTTGAAGTATAGTGTAGTGGATACAGCATGCAACTGCCACCTTGTTGGCCAGTGTTCGAGTCCCCTGGTGGGTTGAGTGTCTAAAAAGTTATAAACTTCAGCTACTGGAATAGGGTAGTCTGTGCATTAAGCATTTGGCACTGAGTTTTCCCATATAACAGGAACCGATGAAAGAGCATCCGAGGTCCCACACTATCTCATTGCCTGGGAGAGGATTGGAGTTCAGGTTGGTTAAATACCCCAGAATTCCTACCTCCCTTATGGCTTTGAAGTATAGTGTAGTGGATACAGCATGCAACTGCCACCTTGTTGGCCAGTGTTCGAGTCCCCTGGTGGGTTGAGTGTCTAAAAAGTTATAAACTTCAGCTACTGGAATAGGGTAGTCTGTGCATTAAGCATTTGGCACTGAGTTTTCCCATATAACAGGAACCGATGAAAGAGCATCCGAGGTCCCACACTATCTCATTGCCTGGGAGAGGATTGGCGTTCAGGATGGTTAAATACCCCAGAATTCCTACCTCTCTTATGGCTTTGAAGTATAGTGTAGTGGATACAGCATGCAACTGCCACCTTGTTGGCCAGTGTTCGAGTCCCCTGGTGGGTTGAGTGTCTAAAAAGTTATAAACTTCAGCTACTGGAATAGGGTAGTCTGTGCATTAAGCATTTGGCACTGAGTTTTCCCATATAACAGGAACCGATGAAAGAGCATCCGAGGTCCCACACTATCTCATTGCCTGGGAGAGGATTGGAGTTCAGGTTGGTTAAATACCCCAGAATTCCTACCTCTCTTATGGCTTTGAAGTATAGTGTAGTGGATACAGCATGCAACTGCCACCTTGTTGGCCAGTGTTCGAGTCCCCTGGTGGGTTGAGTGTCTAAAAAGTTATAAACTTCAGCTACTGGAATAGGGTAGTCTGTGCATTAAGCATTTGGCACTGAGTTTTCCCATATAACAGGAACCGATGAAAGAGCATCCGAGGTCCCACACTATCTCATTGCCTGGGAGAGGATTGGAGTTCAGGTTGGTTAAATACCCCAGAATTCCTACCTCTCTTATGGCTTTGAAGTATAGCGTAGTGGATACAGCATGCAACTGCCACCTTGTTGGCCAGTGTTCGAGTCCCCTGGTGGGTTGAGTGTCTAAAAAGTTATAAACTTCAGCTACTGGAATAGGGTAGTCTGTGCATTAAGCATTTGGCACTGAGTTTTCCCATATAACAGGAACCGATGAAAGAGCATCCGAGGTCCCACACTATCTCATTGCCTGGGAGAGGATTGGAGTTCAGGTTGGTTAAATACCCCAGAATTCCTACCTCTCTTATGGCTTTGAAGTATAGTGTAGTGGATACAGCATGCAACTGCCACCTTGTTGGCCAGTGTTCGAGTCCCCTGGTGGGTTGAGTGTCTAAAAAGTTATAAACTTCAGCTACTGGAATAGGGTAGTCTGTGCATTAAGCATTTGGCACTGAGTTTTCCCATATAACAGGAACCGATGAAAGAGCATCCGAGGTCCCACACTATCTCATTGCCTGGGAGAGGATTGGAGTTCAGGTTGGTTAAATACCCCAGAATTCCTACCTCTCTTATGGCTTTGAAGTATAGTGTAGTGGATACAGCATGCAACTGCCACCTTGTTGTCCAGTGTTCGAGTCCCCTGGTGGGTTGAGTGTCTAAAAAGTTATAAACTTCAGCTACTGGAATAGGGTAGTCTGTGCATTAAGCATTTGGCACTGAGTTTTCCCATATAACAGGAACCGATGAAAGAGCATCCGAGGTCCCACACTATCTCATTGCCTGGGAGAGGATTGGCGTTCAGGTTGGTTAAATACCCCAGAATTCCTACCTCTCTTATGGCTTTGAAGTATAGTGTAGTGGATACAGAATGCAACTGCCACCTTGTTGGCCAGTGTTCGAGTCCCCTGGTGGGTTGAGTGTCTAAAAAGTTATAAACTTCAGCTACTGGAATATTGTAGTCTGTGCATTAAGCATTTGGCACTGAGTTTTCCCATATAACAGGAACAGTTGAAAGAGCATCCGAGGTCCCACACTATCTCATTGCCTGGGAGAGGATTGGAGTACAGGTTGGTTAAATACCCCAGAATTCCTACCTCTCTTATGGCTTTGAAGTATAGTGTAGTGGATACAGCATGCAACTGCCACCTTGTTGGCCAGTGTTCGAGTCCCCTGGTGGGTTGAGTGTCTAAAAAGTTATAAACTTCAGCTACTGGAATAGGGTAGTCTGTGCATTAAGCATTTGGCACTGAGTTTTCCCATATAACAGGAACCGATGAAAGAGCATCCGAGGTCCCACACTATCTCATTGCCTGGGAGAGGATTGGAGTTCAGGTTGGTTAAATACCCCAGAATTCCTACCTGTCTTATGGCTTTGAAGTATAGTGTAGTGGATACAGCATGCAACTGCCACCTTGTTGGCCAGTGTTCGAGTCCCCTGGTGGGTTGAGTGTCTAAAAAGTTATAAACTTCAGCTACTGGAATAGGGTAGTCTGTGCATTAAGCATTTGGCACTGAGTTTTCCCATATAACAGGAACCGATGAAAGAGCATCCGAGGTCCCACACTATCTCATTGCCTGGGAGAGGATTGGAGTTCAGGTTGGTTAAATACCCCAGAATTCCTCCCTCTCTTATGGCTTTGAAGTATAGTGTAGTGGATACAGCATGCAACTGCCACCTTGTTGGCCAGTGTTCGAGTCCCCTGGTGGGTTGAGTGTCTAAAAAGTTATAAACTTCAGCTACTGGAATAGGGTAGTCTGTGCATATATATATATATATATATATATATATATATATATATATATATATATATATATATATATATATATATATATATATATATATATATATATATATATATATATATATATATATCGTATCTAGTAGCCAGAACGCACTTCTCAGCCTACTATGCAAGGCCCGATTTGCCTAATAAGCCAAGTTTTCATGAAATAATGGTTTTCGACTACCAAACCTACCTAACCTAACCTAACCTAACCTAACTTTGTCGGCTACCTAACCTAACCTAACCTATAAAGATAGGTTAGGTTAGGTTAGGTAGGGTTGGTTAGGTTCGGTCATATATCTACGTTAATTTTAACTCCAATAAAAAAAAATTGACCTCATACATAATGAAATGGGTAGCTTTATCATTTCATAAGAAAAAATTTAGTGAAAA
>NC_091205.1:34278042-34315542 GCF_040958095.1 Procambarus clarkii | reverse complement strand
TCGAGATATATATATCTCAAACATCTCTACCTCCCGAAGGCACCAGATGAGTGAGGGGTCAGTCTGCATTTTTCGTCAAGCCACTGTCAATGTGAGAGAACTCGTGTCCAGCTTATAAGCCTATACTTGCATAAACCACAAGTGAAGATAAACAATCTTTGGACAACACCCACCAGTGGGACTCGAACCCAGAAAGCACAACTACCTTCCAGTAGCTGGCATAACTAGTATGCTTTAACCCACTACGCCATCAGACCTTACAAAAGAAGTAGATAGTTCGAGATATATATATCTCAAACATCTCTACCTCCCGAAGGCACCAGATGAGTGAGGGGTCAGTCTGCATTTTTCGTCAAGCCACTGTCAATGTGAGAGAACTCGTGTCCAGCTTATAAGCCTATACTTGCATAAACCACAAGTGAAGATAAACAATCTTTGGACAACACCCACCAGTGGGACTCGAACCCAGAAAGCACAACTACCTTCCAGTAGCTGGCATAACTAGTATGCTTTAACCCACTACGCCATCAGACCTTACAAAAGAAGTAGATATTTCGAGATATATATATCTCAAACATCTCTACCTCCCGAAGGCACCAGATGAGTGAGGGGTCAGTCTGCATTTTTCGTCAAGCCACTGTCAATGTGAGAGAACTCGTGTCCAGCTTATAAGCCTATACTTGCATAAACCACAAGTGAAGATAAACAATCTTTGGACAACACCCACCAGTGGGACTCGAACCCAGAAAGCACAACTACCTTCCAGTAGCTGGCATAGCTAGTATGCTTTAACCCACTACGCCATCAGACCTTACAAAAGAAGTAGATAGTTCGAGATATATATATCTCAAACATCTCTACCTCCCGAAGGCACCAGATGAGTGAGGGGTCAGTCTGCATTTTTCGTCAAGCCACTGTCAATGTGAGAGAACTCGTGTCCAGCTTATAAGCCTATACTTGCATAAACCACAAGTGAAGATAAACAATCTTTGGACAACACCCACCAGTGGGACTCGAACCCAGAAAGCACAACTACCTTCCAGTAGCTGGCATAACTAGTATGCTTTAACCCACTACGCCATCAGACCTTACAAAAGAAGTAGATAGTTCGAGATATATATATCTCAAACATCTCTACCTCCCGAAGGCACCAGATGAGTGAGGGGTCAGTCTGCATTTTTCGTCAAGCCACTGTCAATGTGAGAGAACTCGTGTCCAGCTTATAAGCCTATACTTGCATAAACCACAAGTGAAGATAAACAATCTTTGGACAACACCCACCAGTGGGACTCGAACCCAGAAAGCACAACTACCTTCCAGTAGCTGGCATAACTAGTATGCTTTAACCCACTACGCCATCAGACCTTACAAAAGAAGTAGATAGTTCGAGATATATATATCTCAAACATCTCTACCTCCCGAAGGCACCAGATGAGTGAGGGGTCAGTCTGCATTTTTCGTCAAGCCACTGTCAATGTGAGAGAACTCGTGTCCAGCTTATAAGCCTATACTTGCATAAACCACAAGTGAAGATAAACAATCTTTGGACAACACCCACCAGTGGGACTCGAACCCAGAAAGCACAACTACCTTCCAGTAGCTGGCATAACTAGTATGCTTTAACCCACTACGCCATCAGACCTTACAAAAGAAGTAGATAGTTCGAGATATATATATCTCAAACATCTCTACCTCCCGAAGGCACCAGATGAGTGAAGGGTCAGTCTGCATTTTTCGTCAAACCACTGTCAATGTGAGAGAACTCGTGTCCAGCTTATAAGCCTATACTTGCATAAACCACAAGTGAAGATAAACAATCTTTGGACAACACCCACCAGTGGGACTCGAACCCAGAAAGCACAACTACCTTCCAGTAGCTGGCATAACTAGTATGCTTTAACCCACTACGCCATCAGACCTTACAAAAGAAGTAGATAGTTCGAGATATATATATCTCAAACATCTCTACCTCCCGAAGGCACCAGATGAGTGAGGGGTCAGTCTGCATTTTTCGTCAAGCCACTGTCAATGTGAGAGAACTCGTGTCCAGCTTATAAGCCTATACTTGCATAAACCACAAGTGAAGATAAACAATCTTTGGACAACACCCACCAGTGGGACTCGAACCCAGAAAGCACAACTACCTTCCAGTAGCTGGCATAACTAGTATGCTTTAACCCACTACGCCATCAGACCTTACAAAAGAAGTAGATAGTTCGAGATATATATATCTCAAACATCTCTACCTCCCGAAGGCACCAGATGAGTGAGGGGTCAGTCTGCATTTTTCGTCAAGCCACTGTCAATGTGAGAGAACTCGTGTCCAGCTTATAAGCCTATACTTGCATAAACCACAAGTGAAGATAAACAATCTTTGGACAACACCCACCAGTGGGACTCGAACCCAGAAAGCACAACTACCTTCCAGTAGCTGGCATAACTAGTATGCTTTAACCCACTACGCCATCAGACCTTAACAAAAGAAGTAGATAGTTCGAGATATATATATCTCAAACATCTCTACCTCCCGAAGGCACCAGATGAGTGAGGGGTCAGTCTGCATTTATCTACTTCTTTTGTAAGGTCTGATGGCGTAGTGGGTTAAAGCATACTAGTTATGCCAGCTACTGGAAGGTAGTTGTGCTTTCTGGGTTCGAGTCCCACTGGTGGGTGTTGTCCAAAGATTGTTTATCTTCACTTGTGGTTTATGCAAGTATAGGCTTATAAGCTGGACACGAGTTCTCTCACATTGACAGTGGCTTGACGAAAAATGCAGACTGACCCCTCACTCATCTGGTGCCTTCGGGAGGTAGAGATGTTTGAGATATATATATCTCGAACTATCTACTTCTTTTGTAAGGTCTGATGGCGTAGTGGGTTAAAGCATACTAGTTATGCCAGCTACTGGAAGGTAGTTGTGCTTTCTGGGTTCGAGTCCCACTGGTGGGTGTTGTCCAAAGATTGTTTATCTTCACTTGTGGTTTATGCAAGTATAGGCTTATAAGCTGGACACGAGTTCTCTCACATTGACAGTGGCTTGACGAAAAATGCAGACTGACCCCTCACTCATCTGGTGCCTTCGGGAGGTAGAGATGTTTGAGATATATATATCTCGAACTATCTACTTCTTTTGTAAGGTCTGATGGCGTAGTGGGTTAAAGCATACTAGTTATGCCAGCTACTGGAAGGTAGTTGTGCTTTCTGGGTTCGAGTCCCACTGGTGGGTGTTGTCCAAAGATTGTTTATCTTCACTTGTGGTTTATGCAAGTATAGGCTTATAAGCTGGACACGAGTTCTCTCACATTGACAGTGGCTTGACGAAAAATGCAGACTGACCCCTCACTCATCTGGTGCCTTCGGGAGGTAGAGATGTTTGAGATATATATATCTCGAACTATCTACTTCTTTTGTAAAGTCTGATGGCGTAGTGGGTTAAAGCATACTAGTTATGCCAGCTACTGGAAGGTAGTTGTGCTTTCTGGGTTCGAGTCCCACTGGTGGGTGTTGTCCAAAGATTGTTTATCTTCACTTGTGGTTTATGCAAGTATAGGCTTATAAGCTGGACACGAGTTCTCTCACATTGACAGTGGCTTGACGAAAAATGCAGACTGACCCCTCACTCATCTGGTGCCTTCGGGAGGTAGAGATGTTTGAGATATATATATCTCGAACTATCTACTTCTTTTGTAAGGTCTGATGGCGTAGTGGGTTAAAGCATACTAGTTATGCCAGCTACTGGAAGGTAGTTGTGCTTTCTGGGTTCGAGTCCCACTGGTGGGTGTTGTCCAAAGATTGTTTATCTTCACTTGTGGTTTATGCAAGTATAGGCTTTTAAGCTGGACACGAGTTCTCTCACATTGACAGTGGCTTGACGAAAAATGCAGACTGACCCCTCACTCATCTGGTGCCTTCGGGAGGTAGAGATGTTTGAGATATATATATCTCGAACTATCTACTTCTTTTGTAAGGTCTGATGGCGTAGTGGGTTAAAGCATACTAGTTATGCCAGCTACTGGAAGGTAGTTGTGCTTTCTGGGTTCGAGTCCCACTGGTGGGTGTTGTCCAAAGATTGTTTATCTTCACTTGTGGTTTATGCAAGTATAGGCTTATAAGCTGGACACGAGTTCTCTCACATTGACAGTGGCTTGACGAAAAATGCAGACTGACCCCTCACTCATCTGGTGCCTTCGGGAGGTAGAGATGTTTGAGATATATATATCTCGAACTATCTACTTCTTTTGTAAGGTCTGATGGCGTAGTGGGTTAAAGCATACTAGTTATGCCAGCTACTGGAAGGTAGTTGTGCTTTCTGGGTTCGAGTCCCACTGGTGGGTGTTGTCCAAAGATTGTTTATCTTCGCTTGTGGTTGATGCAAGTATAGGCTTATAAGCTGGACACGAGTTCTCTCACATTGACAGTGGCTTGACGAAAAATGCAGACTGACCCCTCACTCATCTGGTGCCTTCGGGAGGTAGAGATGTTTGAGATATATATATCTCGAACTATCTACTTCTTTTGTAAGGTCTGATGGCGTAGTGGGTTAAAGCATACTAGTTATGCCAGCTACTGGAAGGTAGTTGTGCTTTCTGGGTTCGAGTCCCACTGGTGGGTGTTGTCCAAAGATTGTTTATCTTCACTTGTGGTTTATGCAAGTATAGGCTTATAAGCTGGACACGAGTTCTCTCACATTGACAGTGGCTTGACGAAAAATGCAGACTGACCCCTCACTCATCTGGTGCCTTCGGGAGGTAGAGATGTTTGAGATATATATATCTCGAACTATCTACTTCTTTTGTAAGGTCTGATGGCGTAGTGGGTTAAAGCATACTAGTTATGCCAGCTACTGGAAGGTAGTTGTGCTTTCTGGGTTCGAGTCCCACTGGTGGGTGTTGTCCAAAGATTGTTTATCTTCACTTGTGGTTTATGCAAGTATAGGCTTATAAGCTGGACACGAGTTCTCTCACATTGACAGTGGCTTGACGAAAAATGCAGACTGACCCCTCACTCATCTGGTGCCTTCGGGAGGTAGAGATGTTTGAGATATATATATCTCGAACTATCTACTTCTTTTGTAAGGTCTGATGGCGTAGTGGGTTAAAGCATACTAGTTATGCCAGCTACTGGAAGGTAGTTGTGCTTTCTGGGTTCGAGTCCCACTGGTGGGTGTTGTCCAAAGATTGTTTATCTTCACTTGTGGTTTATGCAAGTATAGGCTTATAAGCTGGACACGAGTTCTCTCACATTGACAGTGGCTTGACGAAAAATGCAGACTGACCCCTCACTCATCTGGTGCCTTCGGGAGGTAGAGATGTTTGAGATATATATATCTCGAACTATCTACTTCTTTTGTAAGGTCTGATGGCGTAGTGGGTTAAAGCATACTAGTTATGCCAGCTACTGGAAGGTAGTTGTGCTTTCTGGGTTCGAGTCCCACTGGTGGGTGTTGTCCAAAGATTGTTTATCTTCACTTGTGGTTTATGCAAGTATAGGCTTATAAGCTGGACACGAGTTCTCTCACATTGACAGTGGCTTGACGAAAAATGCAGACTGACCCCTCACTCATCTGGTGCCTTCGGGAGGTAGAGATGTTTGAGATATATATATCTCGAACTATCTACTTCTTTTGTAAGGTCTGATGGCGTAGTGGGTTAAAGCATACTAGTTATACCAGCTACTGGAAGGTAGTTGTGCTTTCTGGGTTCGAGTCCCACTGGTGGGTGTTGTCCAAAGATTGTTTATATATATATATATATATATATATATATATATATATATATATATATATATATATATATATATATATATATAAATATATATATATGTATATATATATATATATATATATATATATATATATATATATATATAAATATATATATATATATATATATATATATATATATATATATATATATATATATATATATATATATATATATAATATCATATATGGCTATCCTCTCTGAAATTGCATGGGAAAGGACTTGGGTCCTTGATGTATGTAGGGTGGATCATAGTAGGCTTAAGTTAAATGGCTTATAAAGACCCTTAGGCCATTTTCATAGTCATTCGTGATGCAAGTGTCCTGTCAAGGGTGTATAGATAGATGAATAAATATGGTTGTAGATAAATGGATAAAGGGGTAATATTATAAACACATTTGTAAAAATATTATTATAAATTATAAATACTGTATATATATATATAATTATTTAAATTTATATATAAAAATATATTTTGGTCAAAATATTGACTTATAGTTTGAGTGAAATTTAAAATAGCTATAGAAGATAGTCTAAAAATCAGTGTAAGGTTATAATTAAAGTATAATAATTTCAGCCACTGTCGAACTTGCTGCAGAAATAAAAAAAATCCAAGAATCGCAAATGAAGATTTCTCAATGGCAGTAAAGAAGAATGAAGGCTGAAATTTCTTGGGAAGAAAGTCGGTCAATTCTATTTGAGGTGTGTAGGCACGGTGTTCCAGTTGAAGGTACATACACAATACTTATAAGCATATTGTCTATTTACATCAGCATATCAGTTTACATTACAACTTATTATATTTGCATTTTTTTTAGTGATATTTTTTGAATAGAGAGTGGATACTTCGTTTTAAATATACCTGAAGCATTTTATCACTAATGAAAAATGTTTATGTATACGTATAGACCATATTTTTTTTCCTAATTCTGCATGATCTGAAACTGTACAGAAGTCTTTTTTGACAAAGATGCGATATTTTTGAACATATGTTTTCAAATATTTTCATTTGACAGACACAAAATGCTTCAAATGTATGATTGAAGCCAGCATCAAATGTGAAGATTGTCATCGCCTATTCTGCTACCACTGAGATATGAAAAAACATTTTTTAAACCCATTCCATGATAGGTTTTCCTGGGCCAGTGGATATTATGAAGCATTGCCACCAACTGTGACTGTTGACCTTAATGGGACATTTACTGACTGGCGTATGTAAACCAAAAAATTCTTTACATATGAAAACTTTTCTTTTTACCAAGCCTTTACAATATAAGTACCAAAATATTGAAAGAAAAAAATAAATAAATTTTTTACTCAATAACCAATTCAATTTTTATGGCATTTGACTTACTGAATATTATTTAAATATGCAATCTTTGCTAAGTTTATTATTATTTTCTTATTCAGAACCTGTTGTGCCAGTTCCTGTGCCAAAAATTTCCTGTAACTGTAAAGACTGTAACCTTAACATAAAGAGTTCTGACATCATGTGTACTTTCATAATGCTCTCAGGTATATTTTATTTAATATTAATAAGTTTGAACACATAAGTCTAGGAGTATTTGCAGCACTGAATATAGTAGCATCACTGAAGTTCTAGTGACGATACCCATACCCAAGCATGTGGACTTCAATCTTTGAGACACACAAACATATCCATTCAGAGATGGAGATGAGTTTTACAAAAGATTCAAAATAAGCTGCTTTATTTTAGGAATAAATACTAAAACTAAGCTTTCTAGGCAGGTATGACCTTTATCTGCCCATATTTGAGTGTCAAGAGTGTGGATACAGCCTTCCTGCAGATGCTAAGATGTTGTATGATGGTGGATACTTCTGCTCATCAGCCAGGAAAAGTAACACATTCTTCAGCACCAAACTCCTGAACAACTGGCATTTCCTTAAAAGAAACAGTCCAGGTTTATCAATGAAATCCTTGTTAATAGCGCTCCAAGCGCTTGGCTCTCGTAATGGAAGAGTAAGTATTTATTAATTTTATATATGTAATGTAAGTACCTGTATACATTAAACTGTATATATAATAATACATAAAAATATGAACCCACTCCACACATTCTCTTGTGCCACTTACATGTACAAAACCTTGTTCCTAAATGCACATCCTGATCTGAAACTCTTCCTTGATAGATGTAAAGGATCCCATAATCACCACACCAGAAATCAATATCTCTCTGATATCCCCCGAGTCAAACTAAATCTGTGCAAACTCTCTATGCAAATAAAGTAATTGGTTATTGCTCCTAATTGGTAAACTCTTTATTGAATTAAAAGCTGTCCAGCTGTTCAAAACATTATTCAAAAGTAAAACTAAAAAGCATTAATTTCATCCTTATAGTTTCCTACGTAGTTCTTCAAACTTGCACTGTTACTTGTGCTACCCACTCCCCCAATATATATATGGCTAACTCATGCAACTTGCATGGCTTAGCCACATCTGGGCCTAGTGCTGGGAACTAGGTTCCCAGCACTACGCTGGGAACAAGGTTCCCAGTATTAGGCTGGGAACCAGGTTCCCAGTACTAGGCTGGGAACGTAGTTGTTCAATCTTGCACTATAACTTGTGCTACCCACTCCCCCAATATATGGGGCTAATCCATGCAAATTCTATATTCAGTATATATTTCAGGATGGTTGCATCAACCTTGAAGCTGCTAAAAGAACATTCCAGGAGTGGAGATTTATGCAGTATGAACTTGCAAATGTCCAAAGCTACAATAAGACCGTGTGCCCTGCTTGTCATACTAACCCATTTGCCATACATATTGATGGAAAAAAAAAGTTATTCCGATATGAAAAAGTTGGAAGGTACAGTTCTTAAATAATTTTCCTTTTGTAAGATAAATTGTTATTTTTCAACAATTAATACATTTCTATTAGGGCAACTTATATATCACTATACATTATTCGTCATGTAAATATATCAATATCTGAAAAATTCTTACATGCAATACATAATAGCGTTATTCATGTATTACAACATTAAGTAATATATATTTACACAATCATCAAAATTGAAAACAAATCAATTTAAATTATGTAAATACTGTCATTTTGTTTCTTTCAGAGGATTGAGGGAATCATATTGTTCAGAGAGTGTCTTTGCTGCTGACAATGATGTGACTAATCACCTTAACCATATAGAGAGCTTAAAAACAAAGGTAAATATTATGTGTACAGACTTTGTAAACTGTACATAGATTTTATATTTTTATTTATATATACAAGACTTTTTACATTCTTGTACAGCCACTAGCACGCATAGTGTTTCAAGCAAGTCGTTAATCCTATGTTCCCCAGAATATGACCCCACCAAATCCATTAACAACCAGGTACCCATTTTACTGTTGGGTAAACAGGGGGAAGGGGGGCCATAGTTAAGGGTTGATGCCCAGTAAATCTTCCAAGGCCAGGATACAAACCCAGGACAAAGCGCTCGCGAAACGCCAGGCGAGTGTCTTAACCCACTACACCATTGGGAAAAGACAGTCATGATGTCTTACAGTTTACAGAGTTAATATATATATATTATAACAAGTAGTTAGGTTTTTTTAACCCACAGGCAAGTCAACAAGTAAAACATAGAGTACTCAACGTTTGTCAAGAGCTACATGCACCATATGAATGGTGATTTTTGGGGTCTGAAGCCATATTGAGTAAGATGCTATATTTCTGTTGGTCTATATCACTTTTATATAACCCATCAGGTTAGGTTCTTTTCATTATTTATTATATATTTTATATATACTGTATTTATATAATATATATATATATATATGTGTGTGTATATTGTTACGGCCCTCTCGGGTCGCAACCGGGTTCTTTCTCTGATGTTGTTAGAGGTAGGGTATCCGGCCCCAAGCTAGTAGTGGCTTTCAAGGGATGTGATCCGTAACGCAAGTAAAATAAAAGGGGAAGGGAGACAAAGGCAAAAACTTAATAATATAATTATTACCGTCACCATAAATAATATATAAAAGGTTACACAAGGGGGGGGGGTGAAACACTATTATACACAACGTAGCCTTCCTCTGAAGACTCTGGACGTTCACGGTGCTCAACAAGGCTAAGCTCCTAGTCCTCTTGTGGCCTTACGATGAATCCTTCGATTCTCTTGAGTCTACCCTGGCCACAGGCCAGCCAAATCACAGTTCCACTTGGGGCACCGTCGTGGAGGCCTTCAACCACAAATCCAGCCTGTAGCTGGCAGGTTCCAAACAGCAACGCTGGTTAGGCCACTCCGCGATCGATACTGAGGTCGCGAGCCCTAGTCAAGAGCCTCGTGTGATCCCACAGGTCACTCTCCTTTCCACAACACCCCAGTGGTTAAGCGTCTCCACCAGTCAGTCCCGGGTATGACAATCCCTCAACTGCCACTTCACAGGCAGGCTAACACCACAATGTTCATCCGGGGGGGCGACTCACAGCAGCTGCAGCAAATACTTGGAGACAAGACGGCTGCCTTGGGTAGACTGATCCAACTTCCATTACAGCAGTCCCAGGTCGACTCTGTAATCAGACACGTCATCAGTAATAGGGACACTCTAGGGCACCTTACTTACAGGCTTAGACACAAACGCCAACCTATCCACTCCATAGATGGCATTGCTGTCTAAGCTCCACCTCACCAGAGGTCAGCAGCGGCTGTGTTATGAGCTGATCAGGACGGGAAACTAGCCCTTGTAGCCAGTATATCTCGTCCTCACCAGGTGGCGTCGTCCATTTGGAGGGGGGTTTCGGGAGCTGACCCACAGATGGCGCGGTCGTCACTGCTCCGTGCTCGGACGCTGGGCTCGGGTCCGTAACATATATATATATATATATATATATATATATATATATATATATATATATATATATATATATATATATATATATATATATATATATATGCAAACAAGCCTGAATGGTCCCCAGGACTATATACAACTGAAAACTCACACCCCAGAAGTGACTCGAACCCATACTCCCACAACTGGTATGTACAGGGACGCCTTAATCCGCTTGACCATCACGACCGGACAAAAGGAAGTGATAGCCGAGGCTATATGAACCACTTCCCCGCCGGCACTCGGATGGTAATCTTGGGCATAGCATTTTATCAAATCACCTCATTCTTTGGGGCACACGTGAGGAACACAAATGCAAACAAGCCTGAATGGTCCCCAGGACTATATACAACTGAAAACTCACACCCCAGAAGTGACTCGAACCCATACTCCCACAACTGGTATGTACAGGGACGCCTTAATCCGCTTGACCATCACGACCGGACAAAAGGAAGTGATAGCCGAGGCTATATGAACCACTTCCCCGCCGGCACTCGGATGGTAATCTTGGGCATAGCATTTTATCAAATCACCTCATTCTTTGGGGCACACGTGAGGAACACAAATGCAAACAAGCCTGAATGGTCCCCAGGACTATATACAACTGAAAACTCACACCCCAGAAGTGACTCGAACCCATACTCCCACAACTGGTATGTACAGGGACGCCTTAATCCGCTTGACCCTCACGACCGGACAAAAGGAAGTGATAGCCGAGGCTATATGAACCACTTCCCCGCCGGCACTCGGATGGTAATCTTGGGCATAGCATTTTATCAAATCACCTCATTCTTTGGGGCACACGTGAGGAACACAAATGCAAACAAGCCTGAATGGTCCCCAGGACTATATACAACTGAAAACTCACACCCCAGAAGTGACTCGAACCCATACTCCCACAACTGGTATGTACAGGGACGCCTTAATCCGCTTGACCATTCCTTTTGTCTGGTCGTGATGGTCAAGCGGATTAAGGCGTCCCTGTACATACCAGTTGTGGGAGTATGGGTTCGAGTCACTTCTGGGGTGTGAGTTTTCAGTTGTATATAGTCCTGGGGACCATTCAGGCTTGTTTGCATTTGTGTTCCTCACGTGTGCCCCAAAGAATGAGGTGATTTGATAAAATGCTATGCCCAAGATTACCATCCGAGTGCCGGCGGGGAAGTGGTTCATATAGCCTCGGCTATCACTTCCTTTTGTCCGGTCGTGATGGTCAAGCGGATTAAGGCGTCCCTGTACATACCAGTTGTGGGAGTAAGGGTTCGAGTCACTTCTGGGGTGTGAGTTTTCAGTTATATATATATATATATATATATATATATATATATATATATATATATATATATATATATATATATATATATATATATACATATATATATATTTATGTATATATATATATATATATATATATATATATATATATATATATTATATAAATATATAATATATATGATATATATATATATAATATATATCATTTATATTTGATTTGCAGAACAGCCAAAATTGTGGTGTCTCGTTTTGGAAAGCGGCGCGAAACGAATCGTATACACACAAATCCCTGGACCAGACTGGCATAAGCCTTGCATCATGCCGGCATGGTGTAATTCTCAAAATGTGCAATATGAGTCGTGGTGAGGTTTTTGGCTATGCACACTATCTCCATATAAATTACTTCAAAAGTGCCAAGTACATCTGCCAGGACATCATATGCCAGTACAGTACTGGCCATGGGCCCTGAAAACTCAAGAAAAAAATAAGAAATTCACCCTACTGGAGACAAAGCCGTTCCTAGGTGTTTTGCATGCAAAAGCACATGCATGGTATTGCCAGGTAAATAATTATCATTTGTCAAAGTAACGGGTATAAATGTAACGTTATTTTAGGGTTAAAAAGCTATTAATCAGAATAAAGTATTTAGTCATAATTAAATTTTTGAGCAATCGACTAATATTCTTTCCTTGTAATTATTTTACAGTGTGTTACATCTTAATTATAGGTCTTGTATGGAGGACGCTGGCAGCACGGAAGTGGTTTGACCGCAGGTGAAGAAACCGAGCAAATTTTCAGCTATATGTCGCGGTACAACAGTACCACCAAAAACATGTTGAAAGCCGGTTAGTTTATAGTGCATTGTTACAATGAGGAAGGTATAATCTATTTAAACTTGTTAGTGATATTTATTATGTGTAATGAAGATGACTTCAGTAACTAGCAACACCTGGTGTCACCCTACAACTTTGTGTATATGAATTGGATTTGATTAATATAGCAAGTAAATTATAGATAGTATAAAAGTGAATGTTGACCAGACCACACACTAGAAGGTGAAGGGATGACGACGTTTCAGTCCGTCCTGGACCATTCTCAAGTCAATTGTGATGAGGAAGTAGAGACAGACAATAAATAGGCTAGAGAGAGCTGAGGAGCAAAGTAAGGTGTATTTTAGGGGATAGTAATAATAATAAGAGCTGCAGATGGCCTATTGGCCCATACGAGGCAGCTGCTATTATAACCACTGAATGAGAAGGAGATAGGAATAAGAACTAACTAACACACCAACAAACTAACACACTTCGTAGCAATCTAGTTCACAGCGCTCCTCAAAAAAAAAAAAAAAATGCTCCTCCTGCTGCTGGTGTCTACTCTATTTCCTGTTCATCTTGTACAATACTTTGGCGAAACTGGCTGTACACTGAATGACAGACTTAAAGAACACAAGAGAAGTGTCAAGTCTGCAGGCACTAACAATGCTCCCTTCTGCCATGTGAGGGATTCTAATCATCCCATAGATTGGTCTTCCTCTAAAATAATCTTTCTTGCTTCTACTCTCCACAGACGCCGTCTTGTTGAATCGGCTCTAATACACAATGTACCTAACATGAACTTGAGTCCTGGCTTTGTTGCTGTGGACTCTTCCCTTTCACAGTATATACTCAAATGCTGTAATCTTTCTAACAAATGTGACCTAACAAAGTCTACCCCTTCCATTTATCTATCTTTTCTTTCTCTTTCCTTTTCTTTCTCTCTTCTCCCTTTTTTCTGTTCATTGTCTTCTCCTACGCTCCCTTGCTATCGTCTTCTTATTCCTATCTCCTTCTCATTTGGTGGTTATAATAGGAGCTGCCTCGTATGGGCCAATAGGCCCTCTGCAGCTCTTATTATTATTACTATCCCCTAAAATACACCTTACTTTGCTCCTCAGCTCTCTCTAGCCTATTTATTGCCTGTCTCTACTTCCTCATCACAATTGACTTGAGAATGGTCCAGGATGGACCGAAACGTCGTCGTCCCTTCATCTTCTAGTGAGTGGTCTGGTCTACATACTTTAGCCACGTTATTGTGACTCATCGCCTGCATAAAAGTGAATTATTTTCATTTTACATATTCATTGATGGGAGTTATTTTTTGTTCCTTTTTTCAGAGCGTGAAGAAGAACTTAGTGAATCTTCATTTTTTTGGAACCAACGTAAACATGACTCTTTAGCTCGTGTTCTAGCTTCAAGATTTTGTAAGGCAAGTAATTTGCTTTATTCATTGAATATATGCAACAACGATCATGAATCACTAATATAAGTGCACAGGAAAAAAAAACGTTCAAAAATAAAAATAAAAATAACATTTACTGCCATTAAACAGCCTTCATCAGCAGTTAGGCTCGTAAGGATTGTTTTTTTTTGTAATATCAAATATTAAATAAAAATTGCAACATTTATTATACTAACAGGGCAGTTTTTCCTCCTGTTGATAGGCAAAAGAAGCTGCAGAGTTAATAAGAAAGGAGTTAGCTGACTTATCTCTTGATGAAAAACAACTTCTCATCTGGATTGCAGAGTTAACCAACTTAGCCCAGAGTTTAAATAAAAGATTTGCTTGTAAAATATATAGTAAGAAACACTGTTTTGAAATACTCTTATATATTTTAACAAGGTTATTGTACTGTAAAATCAATGCAGTACCATAAATCATAAAATTGCCAAAACATTTCTTTATTATTTTAATTGTTTAGTTCTTGTACAGTAATTGTCAGCCATCATAAAATGCCATTGTGACCATTGCCTAAAAATTTAAGTTATTTTTTTTTTAATTAATCAGGGTCTTTACATGTTTGAATTTAGTAAACATTATAGTAAACAGTATCCTCTATTCTCAACAGATCAGTTTCTCAAAATGATGTTCAAAAGGGGATAGAGTTAGTATGTGACTCAATTAGAACCAAGAAATCCCACATATCCAGTGTAGCAGGTATGTTAAAGCTTATGTATAAGTTAGGGACTGATAAAACAAACAGAAATCTTTTAGTGTTTGTAAAATACTTCAAGAAAACAATTACTTTTTTTTTATCTAAACACATCTAATGTCATTTATTTCTCAGGTAGATTTGTATGGATACCATCTCACTTAGGTGTTGTCCTATGTAATTATAGGTAATTGTCAAAATTAAGTTGAGATATCAATATCTATGGCAGGTGCCTGCAGGTAATGTATCTGCCAATGGAAATCATTCCAGTTGTAAACTATGTGAACAAAAGCTAGGACATACTGTCTATCACTATATATGTGATTGCCCTGTTATCAATGACTTCAGAACAAATGGTATGATGTACTTTGAGTTTTGTTATTACTTAAATGAAACACTTGTTAGGAAAACAAACATTTAATTTAAAAAATGCCTGAAATAATGATGTGTGTTTGTTTTACAGGAACAGGGTAAATACTCAATAAAGAAGTCATCATTCCAGCATGTAACCAGTGGACTTACGGCCCTCTTGCTAAATATGAAAAAATTCTATCAAATTAAACTATTTGAGGCAACTAACCTGTTTTCTGAAGACAGGGAAGTAGAGTACAACAAATTTCAAACAGACAGTCAAGATTCCGAGGATTCCGAGACCGACAGTGACAACAGTGTAGTCAGCATTGAGTCACAGACTGACAACGAAGAAATGGAAGAAACACTCTTCCCTTTGATTTGAGTAGCTTTAAGTAGCAAAGCAAAGAGAAAATAACAAGTATTCTCTACCCCTGGGTTGGCAAATGTTCTTTGCTCAAATCATCGTCATGTTAATTTTGCATCCCTATGTTGCTCAAGAAAGATTTGTTTTCAAATTAGTTTTTATTTTTATTAATTACCCTCAAAGTTTTGTTTAGTTTAGAAATGCTTATTAAATAAATTGTAGTTGTAGTTATGTGCAATTTCTTTGCTTTCCTTCAAAAAACACAAAAAAAAGGGTAAACATGAAAAATGAGTGCCCAAATGAGATACAGAAAACTTTTTTAGTATCAGTAGTTGACAAATGGAATGCATCAGGAAGTGATGTTGTGGAGGCAGACTCCGTACAAAGTTTCAAGTGTAGATATGACGGCCCAGTAGGTTCAGGAAACTACTTCATTTGAGATGATGCTTCCTAGCATTACGTAAGTAATGAAGAAATATGATATATTTACTCACTATAATGTTGGTACTGAATGTAGAACATGGAAATACACATTTTTACTCTGAAATAATCATTTTATAACGAAATTATACGAAACTTAACTCGCAGTTCAACACAGGAAGTCTACATTCTAAGCCTGGTAGCACTCGAAATTATTGACAACACTGAAGTAGACAGCTTAATTATTTCTGACTCCCTTTCTTCACTACGAGCAATAAACAGTTTGCAATCATGTAATAACGTGCTTGTCTTGGAAGCTAGACATAGATATATAAGAATACTTAGCAAGAGGGTAAATATAAAAATGTTGTGGATTCCTTCTCACATTGGCATGCAGGAACATGACAATAAATAAGCCTCTGTATCTCTTTCCACTTCGGCTCACAAGATGGGTATAGGGTGCATAATAAATGCGCTAAAGAGAGAATGTTGTGGCTTTGGGTAATTAGATGATTCCAATTTTGCTATAAAATTATGTTAGTTTAGAGTAAAAATAAGGTTTTTTTTTCATGATGTTCTACATTCAGCACCAACAATATAGTGAGTAAATATATCGTAGTGTTTCATTACTTACGTATACTGTACTAAGAAGCTTTGGGTAATTAGACGGACTGCCACACACCTACCTACCGACCTGATTTACATGAGGTTTTGTCATATATACCAATAACATAGATGAAAATATTACAAACCACATCATCAAATTATAATGTAAATTATAATTAAATGCAAGATCTTGTATATGGGCCATAACAATCCACGTCACAAGTACTAAATTAACAGTACTACTTTACATAAAGAATATTAAATGTTTATTCAGGTAAAAGTTCTAATAGCAGATTTGTATGGCATAATTAGGGGACATGCATGATTTTGGGTAGTAGAACCCTAAGCACATGTACAATAATTAAGATAATGGCAAATGGCAAATTGTGAGTGTCTGAACTTGGGGAGCGAGAGCGTGGCGGCTAGAAGGTCGTAGTCTGCTGTCTGCTCTGTGTCGAAGCTGTAGCGTCTTGGGTCGATTAGAACTGTACACGCCGAGTGCTACATTGTTGAATGGGGAAATTGTACTGTCCTCCATTCGTCATAACGCTTGCTTATATGGTGATTACACCTCAGCTCCCTCCAACAAGCTGAGAAGAGTATTATCTGTAATTGGGGAAAGGATTGTAGCTTCTGTAATTAGTGCTAATTAGTTATGCTATTAAGATAATGAGATAATGGAGCGAGTATAAGGATTACTCGCTACAGCATTTTAATACCAAGCAGAGTTATGCCATGTGCGGGTAGGCGATTCCACGGGTTTACAACCCTATGGGTGAAAGCATCTTTGGTTTTCTGTCCTACATTGTGGTTTCTTGAGCTTGAACCCGTTGCTCCTCGTTCGTGTTACGTCTGACCTTTTGAAAAAACTGTCCGGATTGACATCCTTCAAATTTAATATTTTATGGGTTTCTATGAGATCCCCCCTGTCATGCCTGGTCTGCAGTGTTGTTACCCTAGTGGCCCTCATCCATTCCTGATACGAGAGATGACTAAGCTCTGGTATGATTTGTTTTAATTACCTCTTCCACTTGTTGAGCAATATTATTGTCCCCTAACTCCCCTTGCCACTTCGGGGGGGTATAGGGTGTTGATGTAGCTTCAGGGCACCAATCCCCCCAGCCACAGGGCATGGCGAGAAGGCGAAATGATGCATTCTGACTCAAACGCCCTTTCCTTCATCTATCTGTTGTGAGGTAGTGCTGTCAATTTGGTAGTTCTGAAGTGGATTGTTGTGGCCCACATGTAAGGGCTAGCATTTATCGACATTAAAAAGCATTTGTCAGTCATCTGACCATTTTTGAAGTTCATTTAGATCACTTAGTAAGGTCTCATTATCACCTTCAACTATTCCATGGTCCAGGGATTTTCTGAAAAGGAGTTTCACTGACAAACAGTGAATTTGCCAGTTCAGTTCCTTTACGACTTGGGACTGCAATACATTCACACTTTGGGCTTTTGAGTCTTTTAGTTTGTCAATGCTCTTCCTGATTGTGTAGCGTGTAATTGGTATTTCCCTTAATTCATTCTCTTTACCTCCGACAAACATTTGTGTGGGTGATGGGATGTCATTCAAGCTTTCTAGTGTGAACACTGATGTAAAGTATTCGTTCAGTGTGTTTGCTGCCCTTTTATCGTGCAACTTAAAATTAACATTGTTCAGCCCGTCCTCCAAACAAAGATCCAAAAGTGATTCCATGCACCCGCCAAACCCCCTGTTTATGAATGAAAAGCGGTTTAGACACGACTCACAACTACTGACGCTCGAACATATCCGGAACAAGTGCTTCACTGACGAAGTTTGTTCGAATCACAACACTATCAATGCTTCACCCACGTACTACAAATACAAATAAACGCCAACAGAACCTAAACACCTGACCTAACCTATCCTATGCCTATATATACACAATATGTCAATATATTATAATATTAATTTATACTTGAGAAAATTCCTGTTTTGAATGAACAGCATGTTAAAATTTATGAATGCGTCTGTGGGGTCGACCGCTGAATGTAATGGACTAGAGTCGAGGATGGGTTGCATTGTTAGTCTCATCTTTTATGGGTCCTACTCTGCTGTAATGGGTTTTTATTTGGGTTTTACTTCGTATATATTTGGCCGAAACGCTATGCGTATTAGTGGCTTTAGGTATTGTATTTTAAATTTAAAATATTTGCCCCAAGGAGAGAGTTTATTGGGAGTACTTAGCTGTGTCATTAGGCAGATAATTAACTATACAATTTGCTGTGCTCCGTCCTTTTACAAGTCCATTGTCCCACATCCCCTAACCTGCGTATTTTGTGCAATAGTCGGTTTCGGATGATCCTTTCGAACATGTTGCAAGTGTATGACATGAGACTGATAGGTCTGTAATTGCCAGGGTCATTAGGTTTCGGTATGGGAACAATTATTGCATGTTTCCATTGTGTGGGCAACACTCCACTTAGGAATGACTTGTTAAACAGGTGGAGTATTGGGTTCCCAGACACTTCACCAGTGCATTGAGTATGTCGTAGGTGATGCCATCCTCACCAGGTGCTGTAATTTTATCCTTTTCATAGCCCCCTTTACTTCCTGGGCTGTGATTGGTTCCTCATACTCGTCATCACTAGATTGTGCTCTTGTTATCCTAATCCTTCTGTCATTTTGTCGGAGGAGCTGTTCCCTGCTTACTTATGCAGGGAGGGAGGAGGATGATGCTGCATCACTCAACTTGTGTATTAGTTCTTCAGCCTTACCCTGGGGGTCTTTGTGAGCCGCAGGCCGGGCTCTGTCCCCTTAGCTATCTGAATTTTTGCCCACACTTGTCTTGCAGATGTTTCTATTCCAATAGAGCTAGTGAACGCTAGCCCTTGTCTTTCCCTTTGTAACTCATCTGCAATGTATGTACCTTTACCTGAATTGAAAATCTAATCTAAATCTAAATCTAATCTATATGCTTAGAGATATGCAAATGCGAGAGTAATAGAGTGAAACCTTTAAAATACTGAACAATTTGGGGGATATTGATTCATTCAATTTCTTCAAAAGGTCAGATGTAACACGAACAAAGAGCAAAGGTTTCAAGCTCAACAAGCCACAATGTAGGAGTAACAACAGATGCTTTTGAATACATAGGGTTAAGAACCCCATTGAAACCGCCTACCCAACGAAATCGTAAATGCTAAAATTCTCAAGAACTTTTAAATTCCAGCTTGAAAAAAATTATCAGGACAAATGTGGTTGCCACATATACATACTGTTCTTAAAATATTTCCCCATTTTGCACCCGCAAGATAACGTACAATTTTAAAGGTTGACGAATGTTAATTTTTTTGTTTGCAAAGCTGTTCACTTGAGACAGTTAAGAAAGTCCCAGCTGTGTCTGGGTACAAGTGACAGGATGAACGATGAAGGGTTTGCTTCCTATTGGCAAGCTCCTATGGTGGTGTGTCCACTCACATGGTGAGTGGCACTGCCCAATACTGTCACTATATTCATAGTGACAGTATTGGGATGGACAGTATTGGTGTATCCAGTCACAGGATGAGTGGCGCTGCCCAACAGTGTCACCATGGTGACAGTATTGGGCTCTTAATCTAGAGATCTTGATCACCACTACAATTTTGACCCATTGCTCCACTTTCAGCACCTTAGTGTGGCGATCCAGAGAGGAAATGCTCACTGCATCCATGGCTCCAGCCTGCCATCTGAGGAGCTGGAGGAACTCTAGAACCTGTAATGAGTAGCCTTGTACAAAGCATGTAAAAAATGTTGTAACCCTTTTTGTGTAATGAAATATTAAAATAAAGTTACACACATACTAAAAGAATATGGTGGTAGACAAGATGAAAGTGTTCAGTGAGGATCCACAAGGTCTTCTCTGAGTACTCTTTATTTTCTTCTCCGTGGCTGTGTCCCTACACTTGCACAAGAGGTGGTACCCCTTTTAGGTTTAATAAAAAATTATATATATAAACATATATATATATATATATATATATATATATATATATATATATATATATATATATATATATATATATATATATATATATATATATATATATATATATATATATATATATATATATATATATATGTCGTACCTAGTAGCCAGAACGCACTTCTCAGCCTACTATGCAAGGCCCGATTTGCCTAATAAGCCAAGTTTTCATGAATTAATTGTTTTTTGACTACCTAACCTAACCTAACCTAACTTTTTCGGCTACCTAACCTAACCTAACCTATAAAGATAGGTTAGGTTGGGTTAGGTAGGGTTGGTTAGGTTCGGTCATATATCTACGTTAATTTTAACTCCAAAATAAATTTTTTTACCTCATTCATAATGCAATGGGTAGCTTTATCATTTCATAAGAAAAAAATTAGAGAAAATATATTAATTCAGGAAAACTTGGCTTATTAGGCAAATCGGGCCTTGCATAGTCGGCAGAGAAGTGCGTTTTGGCTACTAGGTACGACATATATATATATATATATATATATATATATATATATATATATATATATATATATATATATATATATATATATATATATATATATATATATATATATGTCGTACCTAGTAGCCAGAACTCACTTTTTGGCCTACTATGCAAGGCCCGATTTGCCTAATAAGCCAAGTTTTCATGAATTAATATATTTTCTCTAATTTTTTTCTTATGAAATGATAAAGCTACCCATTTCATTATGTATGAGGTCAATTTTTTTTTATTGGAGTTAAAATTAACGTAGATATATGACCGAACCTAACCAACCCTACCTAACCTAACCTCACTTATCTTTATAGGTTAGGTTAGGTTAGGTAGCCGAAAAAGTTAGGTTAGGTTAGGTTAGGTAGGTTAGGTAGTCGAAAAACAATTAATTCATGAAAACTTGGCTTATTAGGCAAATTGGGCCTTGCATAGTAGGCTGAGAAGTGAGTTCTGGCTACTAGGTACGACATATATATATATATATATATATATATATATATATATATATATATATATATATATATATATATGTCGTACCTAGTAGCCAGAACGCACTTCTCAGCCTACTATGCAAGGCCCGATTTACCTAATAAGCCAAGTTTTCCTGAATTAATATATTTTCTCTAATTTTTTCTTATGAAATGATAAAGCTACCCATTTCATTATGTATGAGGTAAATTTTTTTTACTGGAGTTAAAATTAACGCAGATATATGACCGAACCTAACCAACCCTACCTACCCTAACCTAACCTATCTTTATAGTTTAGGTTAGGTAGCCGAAAATGTTAGGTTAGGTTAGGATGTCGAAAAACAATTAATTCATGAAAACTTGGCTTATTAGGCAAATCGGGCCTTGCATGGTAGGCTGAGAAGTTACTTCTGGCTACTAGGTACGACATATATAAATATATATAAATATATATAAATATAAATAAATATATATAAATATATATATATATATATATATATATATATATATATATATATATATATATATATATATATATATATATATATATATATATATATATATGTCGTACCTAGTAGCCAGAACGCACTTCTCAGCCTACTATGCAAGGCCCAATTTGCCTAATAAGCCAAGTTTTCATGAATTAATTGTTTTTCGACATCCTAACCTAACCTAACATTTTCGGCTACCTAACCTAACCTATAAAGATAGGTTAGGTTAGGGTAGGTAGGGTTGGTTAGGTTCGGTCATATATCTGCGTTAATTTTAACTCCAGTAAAAAAAATTTACCTCATACATAATGAAATGGGTAGCTTTATCATTTCATAAGAAAAAATTAGAGAAAATATATTAATTCAGGAAAACTTGGCTTATTAGGTAAATCGGGCCTTGCATAGTAGGCTGAGAAGTGCGTTCTGGCTACTAGGTACGACATATATATATATATATATATATATATATATATATATATATATATATATATATATATATATATATATATATATATATATATGTCGTACCTAGTAGCCAGAACTCACTTCTCAGCCTACTATGCAAGGCCCAATTTGCCTAATAAGCCAAGTTTTCATGAATTAATTGTTTTTCGACTACCTAACCTACCTAACCTAACCTAACCTAACTTTTTCGGCTACCTAACCTAACCTAACCTATAAAGATAAGTGAGGTTAGATTCTTTGGCGCCCTGTAGTTACCAGTTGCGTTGCTTCTGGGAGTATGGGTTCGAGTCACTTCTGGGGTGTGAGTTTTCATTCGCATATAGTCCTGGGGACCATTCAGGCTTGTTCGCATTTGTGTTCCTCACGTGTGCCCCAAAGAATGAGGTGATTTGGTGAAATGCTATGCCCAAGATTACCATCCGAGTTGCCGTCGGGGAAGTGGCTCAAATAGCCTCGGCTATCACTTCCTTTTGACGGCCGTGATGGTCAAGCGGATTAAGGCGCCCTGTAGTTACCAGTTGCGTTGCTTCTGGGAGTATGGGTTCGAGTCACTTCTGGGGTGTGAGTTTTCATTCGCATATAGTCCTGGGGACCATTCAGGCTTGTTCGCATTTGTGTTCCTCACGTGTGCCCCAAAGAATGAGGTGATTTGGTGAAATGCTATGCCCAAGATTCCCATCCGAGTTGCCGTCGGGGAAGTGGCTCAAATAGCCTCGGCTATCACTTCCTTTTGACGGCCGTGATGGTCAAGCGGATTAAGGCGCCCTGTAGTTACCAGTTGCGTTGCTTCTGGGAGTATGGGTTCGAGTCACTTCTGGGGTGTGAGTTTTCATTCGCATATAGTCCTGGGGACCATTCAGGCTTGTTCGCATTTGTGTTCCTCACGTGTGCCCCAAAGAATGAGGTGATTTGGTGAAATGCTATGCCCAAGATTACCATCCGAGTTGCCGTCGGGGAAGTGGCTCAAATAGCCTCGGCTATCACTTCCTTTTGACGGCCGTGATGGTCAAGCGGATTAAGGCGCCCTGTAGTTACCAGTTGCGTTGCTTCTGGGAGTATGGGTTCGAGTCACTTCTGGGGTGTGAGTTTTCATTCGCATATAGTCCTGGGGACCATTCAGGCTTGTTCGCATATATATATATATATATATATATATATATATATATATATATATATATATATATATATATTGTCCAACAAGGTGACCCCTTAGCCCCTCTCCTTTTCTGCCTAGCTATCAAAGAGGTCACTGATAGTCTGACAAGCGAGCTAAACATCTGGTACCTGGATGATGGCACTCTCGCTGGAACCCCGGAAACCATTTTGGAGGATATAAGGAAAATCCAGGAGCAGGAAGCAGCCTTAGGCCTCATTCTCAATGCGTCCAAATGTGAAATAATCTCCCGCAACCCAGACATCACTGGACAAATACAAAATGTTCTTCCAGAAATTCTCGTTGTCGAGCCACCGGACTGCACTCTCTTGGGTGCCCCCATTGGCCCACGAGCAATCGAGGTGGTCCTGGATGCAAAAATCACTGATCAAAAGAGAATGCTGGACAGGATTGACAAGATTGATGCCCATGATGCTTTCTTTCTCCTCACAAGATGCTTGTCTCTCCCTAAGTTGACCTACTTTCTGAGATGTTCTCCATCCTACAGCAGCCCTAAGTTAAATGTGTATGACACCCTTCTGAGGTCCATGCTGGTGAAAGTCCTGAACCTACCATTGGACGACTCTCAGTGGGAGCAAGCAACCCTTCCTGTAAGACTCAGCGGCCTTAGTGTCCGCACAGCCTCCCAAATTGCTCTACCAGCCTTCCTTTCCTCCTCCCACGCATCGCACGACCTCGTCATCATCGTCATCGCACGACCTCGTCATTTTGGGTGAGGTGATATGCGGATATAAAATGAAAGCTGTTTAAATCATAGCATAAGTAAGAACTCTGTTTAGTGTTTGCAGGTTATAGTTGTGTGTGTGTAAACTGAAATTCTTTGAAAATGTAATAAGTTATTACAAAACGCGTTCAAGTATCGCGTCAGACTAGAAATAAAAATGAATTTTGGAGAATAGATTTTTCAGTTACCATCAACAGTGAAAAGAAACATAAGAAATATTGAGAAAATTCGTGTTAGAATTATTAATCTTACTTTTCCGGTCATATTTAATAATGTCTAAAGGAAAGACTGCTACCAAAGTATACTAATATATATATATATATATATATATATATATATATATATATATATATATATATATATATATATATATATATATATATATATATATATATATATATATATATATATATATATATATATATATATTTATATATATATATATATATATATATATATATATATATATATATATATATATATATATATATATATATATATATATATATATATATATATATATATATGTCGTACCTAGTAGCCAGAACTCACTTCTCAGCCTACAATGCAGGGCCCGATTTGCCTAATAAGCCAAGTTTTCATGAATTTATTGTTTTTCGACTACCTAACCTACCTAACCTAACCTAACCTAACTTTTTCGGCTACCTAACCTAACCTAACCTATAAAGATAGGTTAGGTTAGGTTAGGTAGGGTTGGTTAGGTTCGGTCATATATCTACTTTAATTTTATCTCCAATAAAAAACAGTTGACCTCATACATAATGAAATGGGTAGCTTCATCATTTCATAAGAAAAAAAATAGAGAAAATATATTAATTCAGGAAAACTTGGCTTATTAGGCAAATCGGGCCTTGCATAGTAGGCTGAAAAGTGAGTTCTGGCTACTAGCTACGACATATATATATATAACTGTGCTTGGGGACCCACCACCCTTAATTACCCCTACTCTAAATTAATCAACAAAAATCTGAAATTACAACCATCACACAGAAATAACCTGCACACGTAAATAACATCACATGAAACAAGAAGGTATGACAGGATGTGCAGAATACCCCCGTTGAAAAGCAGAGGTGCAACAGGAACTTCTGAGAGAAGCACACATGTGCAGTATGTGCAGTACCACACCCAGGCTGTGGTACTGCACATACTGCACAAGGATGGATTGATAAATTAATATATGGACTACTGACTTTAAACACGTTTTAAACACGTCAAAACAAGTTTATTGATTTTATTAAAAAAATATATCATATATGTTACATAAATACTTAGGAATTTTTTCTTAGAAATAATATTGTTCTGTAAAGGAAGTAAGATTGATGGGAGTCACCTCTGACTTAATTAAATAAAGTTTATTGATTTTATTACAAAAATAAATCATATTTTACATAAATAATATTTTGTTTATATTAATTTTATTTTTCTGTAAAGGAAGTAAGATTGATGGGAGTCACCTCTGACTCAATTACATTATCAAAAAATAGTTTATTATCTGCTATCAGACAAATTGTGCGTTATTTTCTTCTGAACCATCATGACTTGCCCTCTTCCAACAGATACATCTTCCTTCTTGACTATCTTCAAATTATTTCTTTCTTCTTTTCTATTTGATGGCTTCAAAATAATGGACGTCTTCGACCCTTCTAAGATATGATCTTTGGGAACCCTGATGAAGGTACTTGCTTCAGCAGTAAGTAGACACTGATGTGCTGAAAATGTGGAAAACATAACATATATAATAAATATATATTTCTTGCAAAAAACAAAACACCAAAATCACAGAAATTTGGAACCATAGTAGTCTGTAGACAGAGGCCACCAGGCATTACAACAATCGGTAGACAGAGACCAAGAAGGGCAATTGTGGTGCCACAATGGTTTCCAAGAATCCTAGCATAGATTATTTGAGTTAAAATTGGTTTACTTTTACCAAGGGGCCATTTGGAGGTAGGCCCACCCCAGCACCCACTGTGTGTGTATTCTTCCAAATAGTGTAGAGGTGCCATAGGCACAATCAGAGCACTGTATAAACATCAGAGGTCCGCGGTTGTTCAACGTCCTCCCAGCGACTATAAGAAATATTGCCGGAACAACCGTGGACATCTTCAAGAGAAAACTGGACTGTTTTCTAAGAGAAGTTCCAGATCAGCCGAGCTGTGGTGGGTATGTGGCCCTGCGGGCCGCTCCAAGCAACAGCCTGGTGGACAAAACACTCACAAGTTGAGCCTGGCCTTGGGCCGGGCTTGGGAAGTAGAAGAACTCCCAGAACCCCATCAAGCAGGTGTAATGTACTCAGGTAACTAGTGCCCAGACACAGAAACTAGACACAGACACTAGACAGAGTTCCACATAAGAGGTTGTTCTGGAAACTGGAAAATATTGTAGGAGTGACAGGCACGCTTCTAACATGGATAAAAAATTTTCGGACTGATAGAAAAATGAGGGCTGTGATCAGAGGCAATGTATCGGACTGGAGAAATGTCACAAGTGGAGTACCACAGGGTTCAGTTCTTGCACCAGTGATGTTTATTGTCTACATAAATGATCTACCAGTTGGTATACAGAATTATATGAACATGTTTGCTGATGATGCTAAGATAATAGGAAGGATAAGAAACTTAGATGATTGTCATGCCCTTCAAGAAGACCTGGACAAAATAAGTACATGGAGCGCCACTTGACAAATGGAATTTAATGTTAATAAATGCCATGTTATGGAATGTGGAATAGGAGAACATAGACCCCACACAACCTATATATTATGTGAGAAATCTTTAAAGAATTCTGATAAAGAAAGAGATCTAGGGGTGGTTCTAGATAGAAAACTATCACCTGAGGACCACATAAAGAATATTGTGCGAGGAGCCTATGCCACGCTTTCTAACTTCAGAATTGCTTTTAAATACATGGATGGCGATATACTAAAGAAATTGTTCACGACCTTTGTTAGGCCAAAGCTAGAATATGCAGCAGTTGTGTGGTGCCCATATCTTAAGAAACACATCAACAAGCTGGAAAAAGTGCAAAGACATGCTACTAAGTGGCTCCCAGAACTGAAGGGCAAGAGCTACGAGGAGAGGTTAGAGGCATTAAATATGCCAAAACTAGAAGACAAGAAAAAGAGGTGATATGATCACTACATACAAAATAGTAACAGGAATTGATAAAATCGATAGGGAAGATTTCTTGAGACCTGGAACGTTAAGTACAAGAGGTCATAGATATAAACTACCTAAACACAGATGCCGAAGAAATATAAGAAAATTCACTTTCGCAAACAGAGTGGTAGACGGTTGGAACAAGTTAGGGGAGAAGGTGGTGGAGGCCAAGACCGTCAGTTGTTTCAAAGCGTTATATGACAAAGAGTGCTGGGAAGACGGGACACCACGAGCGTAGCTCTCATCCTGTAACTACACTTAGGTAATTACACTTAAGTAATTACCTCTACTGTAAGATAACTAGTGGGAAAATGCAAGTAATGCAATCTAACAAGTGAACAAAACAAATTAAGAGTGCGACATTTGGTAGCAACACTGCCACTATGAAAACACCCACTACTCCATCGAACGGGATAATTTTTTAGCAAGAGGAGGAGGAGAAGAATGGCTAAAAATGACCAGACTCTACCACCAACTCGGTCAAATGTTAGAGAGGACGCAAACACAGTGGCCTCTTTACCAGAGCCTCAGATATTATCACGAAGTAAGGCATCCAGCACTTTCACTAACACGATAACATCATTTATATTTGCCAACATCCAGGGTATAAAAACATGCAAATCCAACAAAGTTCACTTTATAGATGGTCTCCTTCATGAGGCAAATGCAGTGTTTGCAGCCCTAACAGAAACCCACACAAAGGACTACCATGATGGTGAAATATGGATCTCAGAGTACAATCTTTTCAAATGTGATAGGAAACACCGGCTTCAGGGTGGGGTCAGCCTCTACATCAAAGACACACTCATCTGTACTGAGCTGCTAAACACCTCAAATGATATGGTGGAAGTGCTGATAATCAAAATAGAGATCCTAAATGTAGTTATTGTCCTTGTATATAAGTCACCGGAGGCAAACCCTCAGCAGTTTAAACACCAACTAATGAAAATAGAACACTGCTTGGAAAACCTCACAAATCCAGCTCAGAACATCATCCTGCTTGGGGACTTCAACCTACGGCACCTGAAATGGAAGCACCTGGCTAATACAGTAATATCAGAAAGAATACCAGGAAGTAGCCTAAATGAACAGGCACATGCAAATGACCTGCTACGGATGTGCGACAGGTTTGCCTTAAACTAGCAAATAGTAGAACCAACTAGGAAGGAGAACACGCTGGACCTCATTTTCACTAATAATGATGAATTGATCAGGAACATAATGATTACAAATACCTGTTACTCAGATCACAACTTAATTGAAGTTATGACAACCATGGGGAATAGACCTTCAAAACCAGTCCAGATTCCCGGTGGAGGAGATTTCAGCAAATTCAACTTCAATAATAAACAGATAAACTGGGAGCAAATTAACAAGGACTTCACAGAAATAAACTGGGAAGAACAGCTAGAAATTGCAAATCTGAACCAGTGCCTGGAAAAAATAAGCTCAGTAGCACTAAAAATATGTTCAAACCGCATACCCCTAAGAAAAAAGAGGAAGAGATGCAAATTGGAACGAGAACGTCGTTCCCTATATAGGCAAAGAAAGCGAATCGCGGAACAACTTGAGTCGCACCCTATCTCAAGAACGGCGAAGAAGGTTAGGTAGAGAAATAGAAACAATTGAACTTAAGCTACAAAAATCATACAAAACCCAGGAGAGGCAAAGAGAGCAAAAGGCCATCAGTGAAATAGAGAGAAATCCGAAATATTTTTTCTCCTATGCAAAATCAAGATCAAAAACCACATCTAGTAACGGGCCCCTGCGAAAGGGAGATGGAACTTTCACCGATGACAACAAAGAAATGAGCGAGCTACTGAGGAAGCAATACGACTGTTTTCTGCGAGCCATTAAACGCACTAAAGATTTCTAACCAAAATGAGTTTTTCATGAATATGATACCAACATCAAATCATATATCAGACGTCACCCTATCCCCACTGGATTTTGAAGAAGCCATAAACAGTATGCCTATGCACTCTGCACCTGGCCCGGATTCTTGGAACTCCATATTCATCAAGAACTGTAAAAAACCACTATCACAGGCCCTCCACATTATGTGGAGACAAAGCCTAGATACTGGCGTTATCCCTGATATACTAAAAACAGCAGAGATAGCACCACACCATAAAGGAGGAAATAAGGCAGAGGCAAAAAATTAGACCGATAGCACTAATATCGCACATCATAACAATTTTTGAGAGAGTGCTAAGAAGTAAGATCACAAAATACATGGAATCACAGCATCTGCATAACCCCGGACAACATGGTTTCAGAACAGGGCGCTCTTGCCTGTCGCAGTTGCTGGACCACTATGATATGGCATTAGATGCTATGGAAGACAAACAAAATGCTGATGTAATTTACAAAGATTTCGCAAAAGCTTTTAATAAATGACCATGGTGTTATTGCACATAAAATGCGTTCAAAAGGAATTACCGGAAAAATAGGTAGATGGATCTACAATTTCCTGACTAACAGAACACAATGTGTAATAGTCAACAAAATAAAATCCAGCCCATCAACCGTGAAGAGCTCAGTCCCCCAGGGTACTGTGCTTGCTCCAGTACTTTTTCGCATCCTCATATCGGACATAGACAAGAACACAACCTATAGCACTGTATCATCCTTTGCAGATGACACTAGGATCTTCATGAGAGTAGGCAACATAGAGGACACAGCAAACCTCCAATCAGATGTAGATCAGGTCTTTCTATGGGCTACAGAAAATAATATGGTGTTTAACGAAGATTAGTTCCAGCTCATGCGCTATGGACAAAATGAAAATATAAAAACGGCAACCACGTAAAAAAACTCGAGCAAATCATAACATAGAACGAAAAGGCAATGTCAAGGATCTGGGTGTACTCATGTCTGAAGACTTTACCTTTAAAGAACATAATAAAGTAGCCGTCACAACTGCAAGAAAAATGACAGGTTGGATAACAAGAACTTTTCACACTAGAGATCCTATACCGATGATGATACTTTTCAAAACGCTTGTGCTCTCTAGAGTGGAGTACTGCTGCACAATGACAGCCCCTTTCAAAGCTGGAGAAATTGCTGACCTGAAGAGCGTACAGAGAACCTTTACTGCTAGAATCCACTCAGTAAACCATCAGTAAAAAATTATTACTCAGTAAAAAAAGTAAAACATCTAAACTATTGGGACCGACTAAAGAGCCTAAATCTGTACTCCCTTGAGCGCAGGCGGGAGAGATACATAATAATTTACACGTGGAAAATATTAGAGGGGCTGGTCCCAAACCTGCACACAGAAATAACATCACATGAGACCAGAAGACATGGCAGGATGTGCAGAATACCCCCATTGAAAAGCAGAAGTGCAACAGGTACTCTGAGAGAGAACTCTATCAACATCAGAGGCCTGAGACTGTTCAACACGCTTCCGCTACAAATTAGGGGCATAACTGGCAAACCCCTCAGAGTGTTCAAGAGAACTGGATAAGCACCTCCAAAGGATACCTGATCAACCAGGCTGTGACTCATACATCAGGCTGCGAGCAGCCGCATCCAACAGCCTGGTTGATCAGTCCAGCAACCAGGAGGCCTGGTCGACGACCGAGCCGCGGGGACGCTAAGCTCCAAAAGCACCTCAAGGTACTTGCCCTACCATCTACATGATTTGATGTTCTGCAAATACAGCACACATCAATTCATTGCACACTTATATAATAATTATTTGAGAATATATAACAAGTACTTTATATTTAAATTTTTTTTTTTTATATTTGTATCTATACAATATTTGTATCCCTGGTTTCCATACAGCATATTTTAAGAAAATATATATTAACAAAACACATCACAACAAATAGTTGACAGCTGGTAGACTGCCAAATAACAAAAAGAGCTTTGAATATATGATCAGATATTCTTGAGATGGGACAGGAACCAAAGACTCGCCAGGTCCAAAAAGCACACTTGAAGCCTCCCCAAAACCTCCATTCATTCATTCACAAACTTCTCCCAAGACCATCATGAATTAATGAATGAATGCATGATGGTCTTTCCCCCAAGACCAAATGATCCAAGGTATGATCCAAATATTGAAATATATTCCCCAAAGATCAAAATATCCAAGATATGATCAAAATATTCAATCAAAACTAGTGACATCAAATCAGCTTATAGAGTGGGTATCAAATCAACAGAAGGGTATAAATAACAGGAGAATTTGAGTTAAACTAGATAGCTGCTTCCGCAAGTCAGACCTTTTCAAATCTGCAGTCAAATGTATATGTGAATAAATGTCTGACCAGGTTCAGACAAAATCTCTTATTTAAACTGCGGGGTTTCTGGAAAAATTCCCCTGTAATTAAACATTGTTTTGTGCGAGACAATACAATTATAGCTAGGGGGACTGACACTGGAAAAAACTATTTTATAACAACTGAAGCTCACCTCAATTCTCCTGAATGACTGTGGGATAGCTGCTGAATAACCAGAGTTCAAATTATAACCTCATTTAACTACCAATGTGTACTTTAGCTCTGCCTTTCCTTCCAAAAGGTTTTAACTTAAAAAAAAAATGGGTCTTCTTTATTATTGTCTCTTTTTTTTTTTTTTACTTCCTTGTTCCATAGTACACTGGCTTTGCCTGTGTCCTCTAGTATAAATTTTATCATCCAGTGTACCTGAGTGTATCTCAATTTAATCTACCTCATTTTGTTTTAGTGTAACTTTAATATTAAACTATAGTGTACTTATTATATTATAGTAAGTTTGCTATTCATTTTATAGATTTCATAATTGCTTTTTTGACTTTTATTGGTCATCCATTGTTATTAATTATTCTAGTTCATTTTTACTTTAAGTTCCCATAAGTTTTCATTACTTAAATTACCATTAAGTTTATATTACTTTACAATTTTTAAATCTTTAAAATTTATAACTAAAACTGGACAAACTGGAGGAATGGCCCAAGAATATATACACCAGTTGATTGACAGTTGAAACACGGGACCATAGAGCCAATCCTCAACCCCTGCAAACACAACTAGGTGAGTACAAGTTTTGCTTAGAAATCGAAGAATGAGTTTTGATTACCTGTCACAGTTGTATCTTGAGAAAGTCGGTGTTTCTTCATTTTTTTCAAGGACTTATCCTCTTGCTCTATATTCTTGTCTTTCGCTTCCCTGATCTTCCTATTTTAATTTTCCTGAATGTGAACTGAAAATAAGGAAAACCTGAATAAAATATATATCCTCATTAAACAAAAATTGTGTTTCTCTACAGCTGCAGCTACAGATAACACACAGCCACTCTACTTGAATTAATGCACATGCTACACACACAAACACAATACTTCAACTCTACAAAAGTGACAGCAGAGAAGACCCACTCAATTATAGACCTGTTTCATTGACAAGTGTGATAGTCAAAATATTGGAAAAAATAACAAAAACTAAATGGGTAGAACACTGGGGGAGAAATGATATAATATCAGACAGACAGTATGGTTTTTGATCTAGAAGATCCGGTGTATCGAATTTACTCAGTTTCTATGATCGAGCAACAGAGATTTTACAGGAAAGAGATGGTTGGGTTGACTGCATCTATCTGGACCTAAAAAACGCTTTTGATAGAGTTACACCTAAAGAGGTTGTTCCGGAAACTGGAAAATATTGGAGGGGTGACAGGTAAGCTTCTAACATGGATGAAAACTTTTCTGACTTATAGGAAAATGAGGGCAGTAATCAGAGGCAATGTATCAGACTGGAGAAATGTTACAAGTGGAGTACCACAGGGCTCAGATCTTGCACCGAGGATGTTCATTGTCTACATAAACAATCTACAAGATCAAATACAGAATTATATGAACATGTTTGCTGATGATGCTAAGATAATAGGAAGAACAAGAAACTTAGATGATTGGCATGCCCTTCAAGATGACCTGGACAAAATAAGTGTATGGAGCACCACTTGGCAAATGGAATTTAATGTGAATAAATGTCATGTTATGGAATGTGGAATAGGAGAACATAGACCCCACACAACCAATAAATTATGTGAGAAATCCTTAAAAAATTATGAAAAAAATGAGATCTAGGGATGGTTCTAGATAGAAAAGTATCACCTGAGGACCACATAAGGAATGTTGTGCGAGGAGCCTATGCTACACTTTCTAACTTCAGAATTGCTTTTAAATACATGGATGGTAAAATACTAAAGAAATTGTTCTACATAAATCTACAAAAAAATATTTCTTAATGTTAATCCGGATCTGAAATTCTTCCTGGCCATGTAATAGAACCTCAATAAATCAATATATGAAAATATATTTAAAAATTCTTTGATAAACGGATGAGACTTTGTTGGGTAAAGAAGGCATGAACTTCAGGTTGGATTTTTTTTATATATATTTTCTTTTATATATTTATATATATATATATATATATATATATATATATATATATATATATATATAATCTTTGGACAACACCCACCAGTGGGACTCGAACCCAGAAAGCACAACTACCTTCCAGTAGCTGGCATAACTAGTATGCTTTAACCCACTACGCCATCAGACCTTACAAAAGAAGTAGATAGTTCGAGATATATATATCTCAAACATCTCTACCTCCCGAAGGCACCAGATGAGTGAGGGGTCAGTCTGCAATTTTCGTCAAGCCACTGTCAATGTGAGAGAACTCGTGTCCAGCTTATAAGCCTATACTTGCATAAACCACAAGTGAAGATAAACAATCTTTGGACAACACCCACCAGTGGGACTCGAACCCAGAAAGCACAACTACCTTCCAGTAGCTGGCATAACTAGTATGCTTTAACACACTACGCCATCAGACCTTACAAAAGAAGTAGATAGTTCGAGATATATATATCTCAAACATCTCTACCTCCCGAAGGCACCAGATGAGTGAGGGGTCAGTCTGCAATTTTCGTCAAGCCACTGTCAATGTGAGAGAACTCGTGTCCAGCTTATAAGCCTATACTTGCATAAACCACAAGTGAAGATAAACAATCTTTGGACAACACCCACCAGTGGGACTCGAACCCAGAAAGCACAACTACCTTCCAGTAGCTGGCATAACTAGTATGCTTTAACCCACTACGCCATCAGACCTTACAAAAGAAGTAGATAGTTCGAGATATATATATCTCAAACATCTCTACCTCCCGAAGGCACCAGATGAGTGAGGGGTCAGTCTGCAATTTTCGTCAAGCCACTGTCAATGTGAGAGAACTCGTGTCCAGCTTATAAGCCTATACTTGCATAAACCACAAGTGAAGATAAACAATCTTTGGACAACAACCACCAGTGGGACTCGAACCCAGAAAGCACAACTACCTTCCAGTAGCTGGCATAACTAGTATGCTTTAACCCACTACGCCATCAGACCTTACAAAAGAAGTAGATAGTTCGAGATATATATATCTCAAACATCTCTACCTCCCGAAGGCACCAGATGAGTGAGGGGTCAGTCTGCAATTTTCGTCAAGCCACTGTCAATGTGAGAGAACTCGTGTCCAGCTTATAAGCCTATACTTGCATAAACCACAAGTGAAGATAAACAATCTTTGGACAACACCCACCAGTGGGACTCGAACCCAGAAAGCACAACTACCTTCCAGTAGCTGGCATAACTAGTATGCTTTAACCCACTACGCCATCAGACCTTACAAAAGAAGTAGATAGTTCGAGATATATATATCTCAAACATCTCTACCTCCCGAAGGCACCAGATGAGTGAGGGGTCAGTCTGCAATTTTCGTCAAGCCACTGTCAATGTGAGAGAACTCGTGTCCAGCTTATAAGCCTATACTTGCATAAACCACAAGTGAAGATAAACAATCTTTGGACAACACCCACCAGTGGGACTCGAACCCAGAAAGCACAACTACCTTCCAGTAGCTGGCATAACTAGTATGCTTTAACCCACTACGCCATCAGACCTTACAAAAGAAGTAGATAGTTCGAGATATATATATCTCAAACATCTCTACCTCCCGAAGGCACCAGATGAGTGAGGGGTCAGTCTGCAATTTTCGTCAAGCCACTGTCAATGTGAGAGAACTCGTGTCCTGCTTATAAGCCTATACTTGCATAAACCACAAGTGAAGATAAACAATCTTTGGACAACACCCACCAGTGGGACTCGAACCCAGAAAGCACAACTACCTTCCAGTAGCTGGCATAACTAGTATGCTTTAACCCACTACGCCATCAGACCTTACAAAAGAAGTAGATAGTTCGAGATATATATATCTCAAACATCTCTACCTCCCGAAGGCACCAGATGAGTGAGGGGTCAGTCTGCAATTTTCGTCAAGCCACTGTCAATGTGAGAGAACTCGTGTCCAGCTTATAAGCCTATACTTGCATAAACCACAAGTGAAGATAAACAATCTTTGGACAACACCCACCAGTGGGACTCGAACCCAGAAAGCACAACTACCTTCCAGTAGCTGGCATAACTAGTATGCTTTAACCCACTACGCCATCAGACCTTACAAAAGAAGTAGATAGTTCGAGATATATATATCTCAAACATCTCTACCTCCCGAAGGCACCAGATCTACTTCTTTTGTAAGGTCTGATGGCGTAGTGGGTTAAAGCATACTAGTTATGCCAGCTACTGGAAGGTAGTTGTGCTTTCTGGGTTCGAGTCCCACTGGTGGGTGTTGTCCAAAGATTGTTTATCTTCACTTGTGGTTTATGCAAGTATAGGCTTATAAGCTGGACACGAGTTCTCTCACATTGACAGTGGCTTGACGAAAATTGCAGACTGACCCCTCACTCATCTGGTGCCTTCGGGAGGTAGAGATGTTTGAGATATATATATCTCGAACTATCTACTTCTTTTGTAAGGTCTGATGGCGTAGTGGGTTAAAGCATACTAGTTATGCCAGCTACTGGAAGGTAGTTGTGCTTTCTGGGTTCGAGTCCCACTGGTGGGTGTTGTCCAAAGATTGTTTATCTTCACTTGTGGTTTATGCAAGTATAGGCTTATAAGCTGGACACGAGTTCTCTCACATTGACAGTGGCTTGACGAAAATTGCAGACTGACCCCTCACTCATCTGGTGCCTTCGGGAGGTAGAGATGTTTGAGATATATATATCTCGAACTATCTACTTCTTTTGTAAGGTCTGATGGCGTAGTGGGTTAAAGCATACTAGTTATGCCAGCTACTGGAAGGTAGTTGTGCTTTCTGGGTTCGAGTCCCACTGGTGGGTGTTGTCCAAAGATTGTTTATCTTCACTTGTGGTTTATGCAAGTATAGGCTTATAAGCTGGACACGAGTTCTCTCACATTGACAGTGGCTTGACGAAAATTGCAGACTGACCCCTCACTCATCTGGTGCCTTCGGGAGGTAGAGATGTTTGAGATATATATATCTCGAACTATCTACTTCTTTTGTAAGGTCTGATGGCGTAGTGGGTTAAAGCATACTAGTTATGCCAGCTACTGGAAGGTAGTTGTGCTTTCTGGGTTCGAGTCCCACTGGTGGGTGTTGTCCAAAGATTGTTTATCTTCACTTGTGGTTTATGCAAGTATAGGCTTATAAGCTGGACACGAGTTCTCTCACATTGACAGTGGCTTGACGAAAATTGCAGACTGACCCCTCACTCATCTGGTGCCTTCGGGAGGTAGAGATGTTTGAGATATATATATCTCGAACTATCTACTTCTTTTGTAAGGTCTGATGGCGTAGTGGGTTAAAGCATACTAGTTATGCCAGCTACTGGAAGGTAGTTGTGCTTTCTGGGTTCGAGTCCCACTGGTGGGTGTTGTCCAAAGATTGTTTATCTTCACTTGTGGTTTATGCAAGTATAGGCTTATAAGCTGGACACGAGTTCTCTCACATTGACAGTGGCTTGACGAAAATTGCAGACTGACCCCTCACTCATCTGGTGCCTTCGGGA
>NC_091205.1:34170542-34273042 GCF_040958095.1 Procambarus clarkii | reverse complement strand
GTCAATAGAAACGTTATCCCTACAGACAAAAATCAGAGGATACAACTGACGATTTACTATAAAACCAGAAAAACGGCCTGCCTACTCATGAGAAACTCTCCAGACACAAAACAGAACGCTTTAAAAGAGACTAACGTCGTCTATGCCTTCAAATGCCCTCTTGGGGACTGTAAGCTCCAAAAAAACCAGTATATAGGCAAGACAACAACATCTCTTTCTAGGCGTTTAACGATGCATAAGCAACAGGGCTCCATTAAGGAACATATAATCTCTTCCCACAACCAAACCATCGCCAGAGAAATCCTAGTAAACAACACAGAAATCATCGATAGATACAGCGATAGCAGGCGGCTTGACGTTTGCGAAGCACTACACATCAAGAAGTCAACACCAGCAATCAACAGCCAATTATTGCACAACTATATTCTACCCACCTCAAGACTCCGCTCCAATATAGAAGCATCAAGAAATATGGACCAATAGGCTTTCTACAAATACTTCTACTCAATATCCATTGTTTTGTGTTCTGTCTTGTGTTGATGAAATTAATACCCTATTAATACCACTTCTTGTTCTGTCTTGTGTTGATGAAATTAATACCCTATTAATGCCACATCTTGTTCTGTCTTGTGTTAATGCCACATCACCCCTTCCACCTCACTCAAACGTAGATATAAAATCGGAGATGCGTAAGTTCTATTCAGTTTTGTATTTGTGAACTAAAGTCTTTGAAAATGTAATAAGTTTTACGAAACGCGCTCGTGTCGCGTCAGACTAGAAATAAAAATGAATTTTGGAGAATTGATTTTTGATTTACCTCCAACAGTGAAAAGAAATGTACGAAAGATTGAGAAAATTCGTGTTAGAATTATTAATCTTACTTTTTCGGTCATATTTAATAATATATGTCTACAGGAAAGACTGCTACGAAAATATACTAATATATATATATATATATATATATATATATATATATATATATATATATATATATATATGTATATATATATATATATGATATATATATATATATATATATATATATATATATATATATATATATATATATATATATATATATATATATATATATATATATATATATATATATATATATATGTCGTACCTAGTAGCCAGAACTCACTTCTCAGCCTACTATTCAAGGCCCGATTTGCCTAATAAGCCAAGTTTTCCTGAAATAATATATTTACTATAATTTTTTTCTTATGAAATGATAAAGCAACCCTTTTCTCTATGTATGAGGTCAATTTTTTTTTATTGGAGTTAAAATTAACGTAGATATATGACCGAACCTAACCAACCCTACCTAACCTAACCTAACCTATATTTATAGGTAAGGTTAGGTTAGGTAGCCAAAAAAAGCTAGGTTAGGTTAGGTTAGGTAGGTTAGGTAGACGAAAAAACATTAATTCATGAAAACTTGGCTTATTAGGCAAATCGGGCCTTGAATAGTAGGCTGAGAAGTACGTTCTGGCTATTAGGTACGACATATATATATATATATATATATATATATATATATATATATATATATATATATATATATATATATATATATATATATATATATATATATATATATATATATATATATATGTCGTACCTAGTAGCCAGAACGCACTTCTCAGCCTATTATGCAAGGCCCAATTTGCCTAATAAGCCAAGTTTTCATGAATTAATTGTTTTTCGACTACCTAACCTACCTAACCTAACCTAACCTAACTTTTTCGGCTACCTAACCCAACCTAACCTATAAAGATAGGTTAGGTTAGGTTAGGTAGGGTTGGTTAGGTTCGGTCATATATCTACGTTAATTTTTACTCCAATAAAAAAAATTGACCTCATACATTATGAAATGGGTAGCTTCATCACTTCATAAGAAAAAAATTAGGGAAAACATATTAATTCATGAAAACTTGGCTTATTATCCAAATCGGGCCCTGCATAGTAGGCTGAGAAGTGAGTTCTGGCTACTAAGTATGACATATATATATATATATATATATATATATATATATATATATATATATATATATATATATATATATATATATACATATATATATATATATATATATATATATATATATATATATATATATATATATATATATATATATATATATATGTTGTACCTAGTAGCCAGAACGTCATACTCGGCCTACTATGCAAGGCCCGATATGCCTAATAAGCCAAGTTTTTCTGAATTTATGTATTTTTCTCATTTTTTTCTTATGAAATGATAAATCATTCCATTTCATTATTTATAAGTTAATTTGTTGAAATTTGAGTTAAAACTAACGTAGATATATGACCGAACCTAACCAACCTTACCTAACCTATCTAAACGTAACCTATACTCACACAACTAAGTCATTAATTTATGTTCCTAATATAATGTAATAATAATAATTCAAATAAACTAATTGGAAACAATTTATTGAAAATAAAGTAAATCAATCGGCCTATTAGGCAAATCGGGGATTGCATAGTAGGGCAAGAAGTGAGTTCTGGCTACTAGGTACGACATATATATATGTGTATGTATATATATATAAAAGATTTCTTACATTCTTGAACAGACACTAGCATGCATAGCTTTTTGGGCAAGTCTTTAATCCTAATTTTAACACTCACATTCCCAGTAAGCAGCCCATATCAGCTGTCTAACTCCCAAGTACCTATTTACTGTTAGGTGAATAGGTGCATCAGGTCAAAAGAAACTGCCCATTTGTTTCAGCATCTAATAAAAATAGAACCTTGACCCTTAGGATTACAAACCCAGAGCACTGTCCACTGAGCCGTCAGGCTCTGATGTTAATTTTAATATTACTGTGAACTGGAATACATGAAATAAACTATATCAGCAGTCAAGTATAATACAACTAACAATTGAATTAATAGTGGTCCAGAACGGACCGAAACGTCTTTATATTTTCATCTTTTTGTGTGTGGTTAGGACAACATTCTTCAGCAACATTATTGTGACTCATCAGCTGTATAAAATACAACTACTTTATACAACAAATCAGTAATGTAATTGTGGAACCTAAAAACTTGTCTAAAATATATACAAGTTTTGCTTTGAATTTAAAAAACGAAGAATGAGTTTTGATTACCTTTAATAGTTGAATCTTCAGACAGTCTTCGTTTTTTCTTCATTTTCTTTAACTTAAGTTCTTGCTCCCCATTCTTTTCTTTTGCCTCACTGATGTTGATATCTTCTTGGGCATCTATATTATTTGTTGGTATCTTGTTGACACTTGATCCATTGTCCTGCATGTATGCTGAAAATAAACAAACATGCGTAAAATTAATATGGTATCATCATTACAAAATATGTGCTCCAAAAAACTTTAATTGAAAGAAACACTGAAATGTGAAATTTGGCAGCAATGAGGAACTATGTCATTATGGGAATTTTGGTACCCATATGTAAAGGAAGTATCATTATCTGCTGATATAGACCTGATGCAAAGTAAAGTGTGTCAAAATTATTTGCACACCCTCCTCCACTATGTGATGGAGTGAAAAAAGATATGTGAATTCGGATAATTCTATAACAAATGTTCAAGATATGAGTAAATATTTCATTCAAAATGATCTGCTGCCAGAAATCTTGGTCAAATATCACCAGTTTGCTAACTGTATGTAGTAACTAAGTGATTGTAACCTATCCACCGCTGTCCACTGGATGGAGGCAGTGTGCAAGATAAACATATCAATTGTGACACTAGCTCTCCACACATGTCAGTTGCTTAATTTAAAATCTGTACTCATGGTCGGTCTCGAGCCCCTTGTCAATGTGGTGATGTGCATGGAATTATGTAATTAGGTCATTAAGATTGAAACTTGCTTAGCTAAAATGAATTGTTTGGTTCAGTCCCGGAGCCAATTAATTATGTGCCTCTGCAACCATTTCCACTACCGGTAACAACATGGATATGGGATGCATAATATATGAACTAAACTACTGTACTATGTAAATGCTTTTCATTATTGCCAACACAAAGGAACATGCAGGTGTTTATGATTTTCATTGTTAGCTTATGCAAAATAATAATAATAATAATTACCAAGATAAAACAATTCGGTGAGATTATAAACATTTTTGCTTGACAGATCACTTCCTGGTAACATGCTCTTTGTGGTATTTCTATTGCCGACCTTAAAATCGATGACAGCAACTTGATAACCACCACCTTGTAGCTTAGAGACCTGCAATACAACAAAATATTTACAAATATAACTAAAATATTTTTAGTGTTAATTTGAACACAGTGTTCAAGAGATATGGCTTTAATTATAAAAAAAAGAGATTAACTTTATGATTACAGAATATAAAATGGGATAACCATAAGCTTCTGAAACAGACAGCATCCCTCCCTCATACAGCATTGGGCACATCTGTAAAAGTGTAGAAGTACCGAAGTAGCTTAAGATGTACTTGTCTTACCTAGTTTAATAGTTTAAGAGACCTACTGATAGTTATATCATTAAAGTATAATTACATAACTAATGGAAATTAAAAAAATACAAAATAACACAAAAATACTTATATAATGCACATTACTTTATTATTAACATCAATAAGTACAGTATTCACCAAAATTGAAAATGTTAATACTAATTAATTATCAAATGGCTTAAAATTTGTTTATTTGTGGTACAATTTAAAACCTAACAGAATGGATATTAATACAATATGATACAATTCTAATTGAAGAAATAACAGAATGCATGAAATACTTACAGATTTTTTCATGGCTTTAAATGATCTGCAAAGCTTTTGATGCTTAGCAGCTCTTCGACCCATTTCCTTATATTTCTCCTCCCGCTCTACATCACCCTTACGCTTTTCATCTATAAAGCTGTGTCCACAGTTGCAGAAATGTCGACGAACACTAATGACATTACTGCAGATGGGACAACACCGCTGGAAAGGTTTCTTCTGGCCTGTAAATAAAGATAATCTGGGCAATCATAAAAAGAGTAAAATGTTTAAAATGTAATACAGTGGTACAAAAAACACAGTAGCAGCATAATGAAAGAGCACAAAGCAGTACAGTGCTACAGAAGACTGAGCGGAGAATTATGATTGTATTATTGAGAACCTGTACAGCACCAGATTTTATTAATTACACAAGTAAACCAAATTTAATATGTTTAAATAAGAAGAATAATCTGGAATTTTCAATGTAAATCAAAATTGCAACTTTTGAACTGCAAATAATTTAATTGTGAATCAAATATTTATTTGACTAAGTTTTTTGATCTTCCAATAATATTAAATTAATATTCAACTTAACTAACATTTTGTGGTATTATTATAGTTTGAAATAGATATGCAATTTTAACAGACAAAATTGACAAAACAAAATTAAGATTTTATACTCTATATCTAATGATAATGTGAACTTACACCCAAATAAAATTAATAACCTACAAAAATAAAATTTAAAGTATATATTATAAACAAATCACAATTATAATGTAACTTACTTGAATTACTGGAAGCCATTGCTGTAATGTTCTCTCAGATAGAATTGTTGACAATGTTGTAATGTTGCAATTGATAATGTTGTCTGATTTAAATTTTACCTAAAAAAAACAAAAATATTTTAATAACAGATATACAATAGCATCAGTTTAGATTATTATAAAAAAACAAAAATGCATATTTTTCATGTATATTTTTCTACCTTGCATATAAATGCAAGGTAGAATACATATATGCACCACTAAGATGGTGATGCATGTATTTTATAACACATTTGAACAATGAAACTCTACAGATGATACAGAAGACACAAGAAAATTGGCACTGTAGGAGACATTGAAAAAACAGAAATAACAGTGATAAGTTACAGGTGCTGAAGAATGGTAGAAACGAGGAAATTAAATGAAACAAGGAACACAGGACACAATCAGACCTACTCTAAGAAGGAAAAAACATGCAAGAGATCTGAGAATTACGACGTCTGACGACCTCACACTTTGTGAACATAACCGAGCAAATATAGTGGCGGCCAGAAAAATAATGGGATGGTTTATGAGAATGTTAAAATTCAAAGACCCCACCCGCAGTAATGCTAATACTATTCAAATAACTGGTGCTGTCCCATCTTGAGTATTGCTCGGTACTGACTCCCCCTTTCTGAACAGGAGAAATCTCTGAATTAGAGGAAATAAAGAGACCATAAACAGCAAACATATAAATGATAAAACATCTAAATAATTGAGACCGTCTCAAAGCTCTCAAAATGTACTCTCTGGACAGGAGACAAGAATGGTATCAAATAATACATATATGTAAGTTACTAGAGGGCCAGGTCCCAAATTTGCACAGCATAATATAACAACATACTGGAGCTAAAGATACAGAAGGAAATTAATAATAGGTGTCATAGGTACAATCAGAGAGCAGAGTCTTAACAGTAGGGGGTTCAAGGGCTGTTTGCTAGGCTAGGCAAGGGTAGACTAGGCTTGGCTAGGTTATGCTAGGAAGAAGTAGGCTAGGCTGATTTACTCCACCAGTAATTGGCGGTCTGTCTAATTACAAGCTACCACAACCTACACAAGCTTCACATAGCTTCCTGGCAATACGTTAGTAATGAATAAATAAGATATATTTACTCATTATAATGTTGGTACTGAATGTACAACACGAAAAAACATAATTTTAATATGAAAAAGTATCTTTTTATAAAGAAATTAGACGAAAATAAAGAACTGGTGACACCAAATAAAGTCGACGATCCAAGCGTCGGTTAGGTTAGGTTAGGTTAGATTTGGTTAGGTTTGATTAGGTTAGGTTAGGTTAGGTCAGCCTAACATATCATATTTATTCATTGCTAACGTATTGCCAGGAAGCTTTGTGAAGCTTGTGTAGCTTGTGGTAGCTTGTGGTAATTAGACAGACCCGTAATTGGGGGGAAAGGGGGGAGGGGGGAACCTCAATATAAGCCTAATTTGTAGCTTCCTGTTCTCCGACACAATGATTTATTTTACGTCAGGCTTTCAGCACAGCCGCATAAAAAAACATGGTTATTTATTTATTTTTATACGAGAAGGTACACTGGGGGTTAAGAGAGAAAATAGGAATAATGATGATTTTACAATCTTGCCCGAAACGCTATGCGTACTAGTGGCTTTAGGTATTGTATGTACTAACTCTATCTATAAATCAAACAGAATGTTTGTACTGTAACTCTACATCTATGTATATATTTTTCCTAAATAAATTATTATTATCATTGTAAAGCCACTAGCACGCATAGCGTTTCGGGCAAAGATCCCGTACCCAGAAGCTGGGGACCTTTTTGTTGCCCTGTGACATACTTAGTCATAGGGCAACAAATTATTATTATTGGGTAATTATTAAATTAGGGTATTATTGACACGACAAGTATAATCGACGTAGTTTTTATATATGTTGCCGGTCGAACACATCCTTATGTGACGTTTTATACTTATGTTCTTCTAGAACATTCTATTGCGAACACATTGGTACAAAAATGAAATACGTACATCGAAAACTAATGTCAGAACAGTGACAAGAGTATACACTTTTAAATATGGCCGCTCGATCGCCGATACACTAATTTCATTTGGGGAAATTTATTTTTTCATACGCCGTTTCGCAACAATTATTTATGTCTGATATAAACGTTGCAAAAGAAGTTTAGGATTAAGTAACATAATACACATTAAAAAAATCAATACATTAATACCTAAACAGTTTGTAAATACAGTGATAAATTGTGCCAAACATTACACAATATTATTTACTAAGAAGCGTATGACAACTCAAAACGGCATGATTTCAACAGGATTTTTTTATAGTTGTCAAAAATCTCTGATTTTAATTATCAAGTATTTGTCACAATGTATTTTATATAATTATGAGGCAGTGGAACGACCAAATTGTTCTGTATTATAAATGCATAATGCTAAATTTCTATATACATAACAGTAAAATAATGACCACCTACATTTAAGGATAACTAGGAAATAGTAACTGGAAACTTTATTTGAACGAAAATTCAATACCAAATTTCTTAGATGTTTTTCTTAATATAAAGATCAACAGTAACGAATCTAATTCATTATGGACAAATTAACAAAAAAAACATAATTTTCATTGAGGACCATGTATTAGAGCATACTTAGTCACTTATATATTAAAAGTATTGTGTTTTTTGAAACATTGGGGTTGTAAACAAACAGAACGGCCTACCCGAAAAGTCGTAACATAAGAAGTTGTACATGTTTGCTAATTTATTATTTAATAAATGATTATTACTAATTTACGACGACTATAAAGGTTTCCCATTAGTTAAATTACTGTAGTGTGACTAAATGCTACTACAAAACATATATAAATCCTGGGAAAGTCACAATGACCAGCGATATTAAAGCATAAACGACTAAATAGTAACAGGAAACTGTCGGCGAACGAAAAATTCATTTCCAAATTTATTAGATGTTTTCCTAAATATAAAGATCGATAGGCTGGAATTTTCTGGATTATGGCCTAATTAAGGCAAAAATATATGTATTTTTACTTGAAGAACATATATCAGAGCATAGTCAGTGAGTTATAGAATAATAAGAGTGTGGTATTTCATTGTATAACAAGAGATAGTCCATGGAAGCGAAAATAGACGTAGTTTAAGACAAAATAACGTCCAAAATCAGCCGTAGAGTCAAACGTCAACTGTTGACGTTCTTTTTAAGAGGACAGGTTGGATGCTGAGGCTTAAGAAATGGATACAGAGGCTCAAGAGAGTGATGCAGAGGCTCAAGAGAGAGATGCAGAGGCATAAGAGAGTGATGCAGAGGCTCAAGAGAATGATGCAGAGGCTCAAGAGTGATGCAGAGGCTTAAGAGAGTGATGCAGAGGCTAAAGAGAGTGATGCAGAGGCTGAAGAGAATGATGTACAGGCTTAAGAGAGGGATGCAGAGGTTCAAGAGAATTATTCAGAGGCTCAAGAGAGTGATGCAGAAGACGAAGAGAGGGATGCAGAGGCTTACGAAAGCGATGCAGAAGCTCAAGAGAGTGATGCAGAGACTCAAGAGAGGGATGCAGAGGCTCAACAGAGTGATGCAGAGGCTCAACAGAGTGATGCAGAGGCTCAAGAGAGTGATGCAGAGGATCAAGAGAGTGATGCAGAGGCTCATGAGAGTGATGCAGAGGATCAAGAGAGGGATTCAGAGGCTTAAGAGAGTGATGCAAAGGCTGAAGAGAGTGTTGCAGAGGCCCAGGAGAGGGATGCAGAGGCTCAAGAGAGTGATGCAGAGACTCAAGAGAGTTATGCAGAGGCTTAAGAGAGTGATGCAGAGGCTTACGAGATTGATGAAGAGGCTCAAGAGAGGGATGTAGAGGCTCAAGAGAGTGATGCAGAGGCTCAAGAGAGTGATGCAGAGGCCTAGGAGAATGATGCTGAGGCTCAAGAGAGTGATGCAGAGGCTCAAGAGAGTGATGCAGAGGCCTAGGAGAATGATGCAGAGGCTCAAGAGAGGGATGCAGAGGCTCTCGTAAGCCTCTGAATCACTCTCTTGAGCCTCTGCATCCCTCTCTAGAACTCCTGCATCCCTCTCATGAGCCTCTGCATCCCTCTCTTGAGCCTTTCCATCACTCTCTTAGGCCTCTGCATCCCTCTCATGTGCCTCTGTATCCCTTACTTGAGCCTCTGCATCCTTCTCTTAAGCCCCTGCATCACGCTCTTAAGCCTCTGCATCACTTTCTAGAGCCTCTGCATCACTCTCTTGAGCCTCTGCATCACTCTCTTGAGCCTCTGCATCACTTTCTTAAGGCTCTGCATCCCTCTCTTAAGCCTCTACATCAATCTCTTGAGCCTCTGCATCACTCTCTTGAGCCTTTGCATCACTCTCTTAAGCCTCTGCCTTTCTCTCTTGAGCCTCTGCATCCCTCTCTGGAGCCTCAGCATCCCTCTCTTGAGCCTTTTGCAGCACTCTCTTGAGCCCCTGCATCATTCTCTTGAGCCTCTCCATCCCTCTCTTAAGCCTCTGCATCACTTTCTTGAGCCTTTGCATCCCTCTATTAAGCCTCTGCATCACTCTCTTGAGCCTCTGCATCACTCTCTTAAACCTCTGCATCCCTCTATTGATCATCTGCATCAGTCTCTTGAGCCTCTGCATTATTCTCCTGAGCCTCTACATCCTTCTCTTAAGCCTCTACATCATTCTCTTGAGCCCCTGCATCACTCTCTTGAACCTCTGCATCACTCTCTTTAGCCTCTTCATCTCTCTCTCTTCAGCCTCTACATCACTCTCTCGATCCTCTGCATCACTCTCTTGAGCCTCTGCATCACACTCAATTGCCTCTGCATCATTCTCTTGAGCCTCTGCATCACTCTCCTGAGCCTCTGCATCACTCTCAAGTGCCTCTGCATCTTTCTCTTGTGCCTCTGCATCCCTCACTTTAGCCTCTGCATCCCTCTCTTGAGCCTCTGCATCCCTCTCTTGAGCCTCTGCACCACTCTCTTAAGCCTCTGCATCACTATCGTAAGCCTCTGCATCCCTCACTTGAGCCTCTGCATCCCTCTCTTGAGCCCCTGCATCCCTCTCTTGAGCCTCTGCATCCCTCTCTTGAGCCTCTGCATCCCTCTCTTAAGCCTCTGCATCACTCTCTTAAGCCTCTGCATCTCTCTCGTAAGCTTCTGAATCACTCTGTTGAGGCTCTGCATCACTCTCTTGAGCCTCTCCATCACTCTCTTGAGCCTCTGCATCCCTCTCTTAAGCCTCTGCATCATTCTCTTGAGCCTCTGCAACACTCTATTCAGCCTCTGCATCCCTCTATTAAGCCGTTGCATCATTCTCTTCAGCCTCTGCATTCCTCTCTTAAGCCTCTGCATCTCTTTCTTGATCCTCTGCATCCCTCTCTTAAGCCTCTGCATCATTCTCTTGAGCCCCTGCATCATTCTCTTGAGTCTCTGCATCCCTCTCTTAAGCCTCTGCATCATTCTCTTCAGCCTCTGCAATCCTCTCTTAAGCCTCTGAATCACTCTCTTGATCCTCTGCGTCCCTCTCTTAAGCCTCTGCATCACTCTCTTCAGCCCCTGCATCATTCTCTTGAGCCTTTGCATCCCTCTCTTAAGGCTCTACATCATTCTCTTGTGCCTCTGCATCACTCTCTTGAACCTCTGCATCACTCTCCTAAGCCTCTGCATCTCTCTCTTGAGCCTCTGTATCCCTCTCTTGAGCCTCTGCATCACTCTCTTGAGCCTCTACATCCCTCTCTTAAGCCTCTGCATTCCTCTATTAAGCCTCTGCATCACCCTCTTGAGCCTTTGCATCAATCTCTTGAGCCTCTGCATCCCTCTCTTGAGCCTTTGCATCACTCTCTTGAGCCTCTGCATCCCTCTCTTGAGCCTCTGCATCCCTCTCTTAAGCCTCTGCAACACTCTCTTCAGCCTCTGCATCACTCTCTTGAGCCTTTGCATCACTCTCTTGAGCCTCTGCATCCCTCTCTTAAGCCTCTGCAACACTCTCTTCAGCCTCTGCATCACTCTCTTAAGCCTCTGCATCCCTTTTTTGTGCCTCTGCATCACTTTCTTAAGCCTCTGCATCCCTTTCATGAGCCTTTGTATCTCTCTCTTGAACTCCTGCATCCCTCTCATGAGCCTCTGCATCCCTCTCCTGAGTCTTTGCATCACTCTCTTAAGCCTCTGCATCCCTCTCTTGAGCCTCTGCGTCACTCTCAAGAGCCACTGCATCCCTCTCTTGTGCCTCTGCATCCCTCACTTGAGCCTCTGCATCCCTCTCTTGAGCCCCTGCATCCCTCTCTTGAGCCTCTGCATCCCTCGCTTGAGCCTCTGCATCCCTCTCTTAAGTCTCTGCATCACTCTCTTAAGCCTCTGCATCACTCTCTTAAGCCTCTGCATCACTCTCGTAAGTCTCTGAATCACTCTCTTGAGCCTCTGCATCACACTCTTGAGCCCCTGCATCCCTCTTACAAGCCTCTGCATCACTCTCTTGAGCCTCTACATCACCCTCTTAAGCCTCTGCATTACTCTCTTGAGCCTCTGTATCCCTCTCTTAAGCCTTTACATCATTCTCTTGTGCCTCTGCATCACTCTCTTGAACTTCTGCATCACTCTCTTAAGCCTCTACATCTCTCTCTTCAGCCTCTGCATCCCTCTCTTGAGCCTCTGCATCACTCTCTTGAGCCTCTGCATCACTCTCTTGAGCCCCTGTATCCCTCTTTCAAGCCTCTGCATCCCTCTCTTAAGCCTCTACATCATTCTCTTGTGCCTCTGCATCACTCTCTTGAACCTCTGCATCACTCTCTTTAGCCTCTGCATCTCTCTCTTCAGCCTCTACATCCCTCTCTTGAGCCTCTGCATCACTCTCTTGAGCCCCTTCATCCCTCTTTCAAGCTTCTGCATCCCTCTCTTGAGCCTCTGCATCCCTCTCTTATGCCTCTGCATCACTCTCTTCAGCCTCTGCATCACTCTCTTAAGCCTCTGAATCACACTCTTTAGCCTCTGCATCACTCTCTTGAGCCTCAGCATCCCTCTTTCAAGCCTCTGCATCACTCTCTTGAGCCTCTGCATCACCTTCTTAGCCTCTGCATTCCTCTCTTGAGCCTCTGCATCTCTCTCCTAAGCCTGTGCCTCACTCTCTTAAGCCTCTGCATCACTCTCTTGAGCCTCTGCATCCCTCTCTTGAGCCTCTGCATTACTCTCTTTCGCCTCTTCATCCCTCTCTTGAGCCTCTGCAACACTCTCTTCAGCATCTGCATCATTCTCTTAAGCCTCTGAATCTCTCTCTTAAGCCTCTGCATCACTCTCTTAAGCCTTTGCATCACTCTCGTAAGCCTCGGAATCACTCTCTTGAGCCTCTGCATCACTCTCTTGAGCCCCTGCATCCCTCTTACAAGCCTCTGCATCACTCTCTTGAGCCTCTACATCACCCTCTTAAGCCTCTGCATCTCTCTCTTAAGCCTCTGCATCACTCTCTTAAGCCTCTGCATTACTCTCTTTAGCCTCTTCATCCCTCTCTTGAGCCTCTGCAACACTCTCTTCAGCATCTGCATCATTCTCTTAAGCCTCTGAATCTCTCTCTTGAGGCCTCTGCATAACTCTCTCGAGCCTCTGCATCACTCTCTTGATTCTCTGCATCGCTCTCGTAAGCTTCTGAATCACTCTCTTGAGCCTCTACATCCCTCTCTTAAGCCTCTGCATCCCTCTCTTAAGCCTCTGCATCACTCTCTTAAGCCTCTGCATCACTCTCTAGAGCCTCTTTATCACTCTCTTTAGCCTCTGCATCACACTCTTAAGCCTCTGCTTCCCTCTCCTGATCCTCTGCATCACTCTCTTGAGCCTCTGCATCACTCTCTTGATCGTCTGCATCACTATCTTGAGCCTCTGCATCACTCTCTTGAGCCTCTCTTTCACTCTCTTGAGCCTCTGCATCACTCTCTTGAGCCTCTGCATTACTCTCTTAAGCCTCTGCATCCCTCTCTTGATTCTCTGCATCACTCTCTTGAGCCTCTGCATCATGCTCTTGAGCCTCTGCATCCCTCTCTTAAGCCTCTACATCATTCTCTTGTGCCTCTTCATCACTCTTTTGAGCCTCTGCATCACTCTCTTAAGCCTCTGCATTTTTCTCTTGAGCCTCTGCATCACTCTCTTGAGCCTCTGCATCCCTCTCTGGAGCCTCAGCATCCCTCTCTTTAGCCTTTTGCAGCACTCGCTTGAGCTCTGCATCATTCTGTTGAGCCTCTGCATCGCTTTCTTAAGCCTCTGCATCACTATCTTGAGCCTCTGCATACCTCTATTAAGCCTCTGCATCACTCTCTTTAGCCTCTGCATCCCTCTCTTGAGCCTCTGCATCACTCTCTTAAGCCTCTGAATCACTCTCTTGAGCCTCTGCATCACTCTCTTGAGCCCCTGCATCACTCTCTTGATTCTCTGCATCGCTCTCGTAAGCCTCTGAATCACTCTCTTGAGCCTCTACATCCCTCTCCTAAGCCTCTGCATCCCTCTCTTAAGCCTCTGCATCACTCTCTTAAGCCTCTGCATCACTCTCTAGAGCCTCTTTATCACTCTCTTTAGCCTCTGCATCACACTCTTAAGCCTCTGCTTCCCTCTCCTGATCCTCTGCATCACTCTCTTGAGCCTCTGCATCACTCTCTTGATCGTCTGCATCACTATCTTGAGCCTCTGCATCACTCTCTTGAGCCTCTCTTTCACTCTCATGAGCCTCTGCATCACTCTCTTGAGCCTCTGCATCACTCTCTTAAGCCTCTGCATCCCTCTCTTGATTCTCTGCATCACTCTCTTGAGCCTCTGCATCATGCTCTTGAGCCTCTGCATCCCTCTCTTAAGCCTCTACATCATTCTCTTGTGCCTCTTCATCACTCTTTTGAGCCTCTGCATCACTCTCTTGAGCCTCTGCATTTTTCTCTTGAGCCTCTGCATCACTCTCTTCAGCCTCTGCATCCCTCTCTGGAGCCTCAGCATCCCACTCTTGAGCCTTTTGCAGCACTCTCTTGAGCTCTGCATCATTCTGTTGAGCCTCTGCATCGCTTTCTTAAGCCTCTGCATCACTATCTTGAGCCTCTGCATACCTCTATTAAGCCTCTGCATCACTCTCTTTAGCCTCTGCATCCCTCTCTTGAGCCTCTGCATCACTCTCTTAAGCCTCTGAATCACTCTCCTGAGCCTCTGCATCCCTCTCTTGAGCCTCTGCATCACTCTCTTAAGCCTCTGAATCACTCTCCTGAGCCTCTGCATCACTCTCTTGAGCCCCTGCATCCCTCTGTCAAGCCCCTGCATAACTCGCTTGAGCATCTGCATCACCCTCTTAAGCCTCTGCATTACTCTCTTGAGGCTCTGCATCCCTCTCCTAAGCCTCTGCCTTACTCTCTTAAGCCTCTGCATCAATCTCTCGAGCCTCTGCATCACTCTCTTGATTCTCTGCGTCACTCTCGTAAGCCTCTGAATCACTCTCTTGAGCCTCTGCATCCCTCTCTTAAGCCTCTGCATCCCTCTCTTAAGCCTCTGCATCACTCTCTTAAGCCTCTGCATCACACTCTTCAGCCTCTGCATCACTCTCTTAAGCCTCTGCTTCCCTCTCTTGATCCTCTGCATCACTCTCTTGAGCCTCTGCATCACTCTCTTGATCGTCTACATCACTCTCTTGAGCCTCTGCATCACTCTCTTGAGCCTCTCTATCACCATCTTAAGCCTATGCAGAGGCTTAAGAAAGTGATGCAGTGATGTAGAGGAGTGATGATACTGCATGAAATAGTATCGAAATATTGGTAAAAATGCATATATTTACGTAATATCAAACTACATGAAAAACGTAAAAAAGTCATTATTATACCAAATTTGAGGATTTTAACTTCGAATCATAAAGCGACGTTTCGTATTTTTTAGACCCTAGAAAAGACGTATAAAGATGTTGCTTCCAATACAAATGATAAAAATCAATGTGTTTTTATTAAAATTAACTAAAATGTTCCTGATTTTCGGTTTAGATTACCGATGGAAGATGTACACGTAAAACCGTTCTAATCCGGCTGAAACGTCGATATATGCAATAAAAACAGAACTTCTCCCCTTTTCAATATCTTACTCAGTATTTTAACGAGAAACAAATAGATGATTGAAAATGAAGTATTTAACGTTATTTTCTGATCAATTATGTGTTTGCATAATTTTTATCGTATAATTAATAACAATAAACTGAAAATTCACAAAAACGTGGAAAATCGCCAAAATATTGCCTAATTCGATTATATTTTGTTTATATCACATAAAGGAAAAGGGGATGATAAACGTCAAAATATTGGTGAATTCGATGATTTTTAGTACGAAACAAAATGCAAGAAAACTTGCTTAAAATGCAATATTATGCGGAATTCTGAGATTTGATGTCCAAATCACATATTGTGATACTCCATGAAATAGTATCGAAATATTGGTAAAAATGAATATATTTACGTAATATCAAACTACATGAAAAACGTGAGAAAGTCACTTTAAACCCAATTTGTGGGTTTTAACTTCGAATCATAAAGCGAGGTTTCGTATTATTTAGATCCAAGAAAAGACATATGACAATGTTGTTTCCAATACAAATGATAAAAATCAATGTGTTTTAATTAGAATTAACTGAAATGTTTTTGATTTTCAGAATTCAGAATACGCAATATTCTTGCATTTTGTTTTGTACTAAAAATCATCGAATTTAGCAATATTTTGACCTTTATCATCCCCCTTTTCCTTTATGTAATTTAAACAAAATATCATCGAATTAGGCAATATTTTGCCGTTTTTCCACGTTTTTGTGAATTTTCAGTTTATTTAAATTAATTCATTAAATATACGATAAAAATTATGCAAACACATAATTGATCAGAAAATAACCTTAAATACTTCATTTTCAATCATCTATTTGTTTCTCGTTAAAATACTGAGTAAGATATTGAAAAGGGGAGAAGTTCTGTTTTTATTGCATATATCGACGTTTCAGCCGGATTAGAATGGTTTTACGTGTACATCTTCCATCGGTAATATAAACCGAAAATCAGGAACATTTTAGTTAATTTTAATGAAAACACTTTGATTTTTATCATTTGTATTGAAAGCAACACCTTTATACGTCTTTTCTAGGGTCTAAAAAATACGAAACGTCGCATATGATTCGAAGTTAAAATCCTCAAATTTGGCATAATAATGACTTTTTCACGTTTTTCATGTAGTTTGATATTACGTAAATATATTCATTTTTACCATTATTTCGATACTATTTTATGTAGTATCACAGTATGTGATTTGGCCTTCAAATCTCAGATTTTCGCATAATATTGCATTTTAAGCAAGTATTCTTGCATTTTGTTTCGTACTAAAAATCATCGAATTCAGCAATATTTTGACGTTTATCATCCCCTTTTTCTTTATGTGATATAAACAAAATATCATCGAATTAGGCAATATTTTGCTGTTTTTCCACGTATTTGTGATTTTTCAGTTTATTGCTATTAATTCATTAATATACGATAAAAATGATGCAAACACATAATTGATTAGAAATTAACCTTAAACTCTTCATTTTCAATCAACTATTTGTTTCTCGTTAAAATACTGAGTAAGATATTGGAAAGGGGAGAAGTTCTGTTTTTAATGCATATATCGACGTTTCAGCCGGATTAGAGCGGTTTTACGTGTACATCTTCCATCGGTAATATAAACGGAAAATCAAGAACATTTTAGTTAATTCTAATGAAAACACATTGATTTTTATCATTTGTATTTGAAACAACATTGTCATATGTCTTTTCTTGGATATAAATAATACGAAACCTCGCTCTATGATTTGAACTTAAAATCCTCAAATATGGTAGTACAGTGACTTTTTTCACATTATTCATGTAGTGTGATTTTACGTATATATATTCGTTTTTACCAATATTTCGATACTACTTCATGTTTTCTCACGATATGTGATTTGACCTTCAAATCTCAGAATTTCGCATATTTTGCATTTTTAAGCAAGTTTTCTTGCGTTTTGTTTTCTACTAAAAATCATCGAATTTAGCAATATTTTGACCTTATCATCCCCTTTTCCTTTATGTGATTTAAACAAAATATCATCGAATTAGGCCGTTTTTCCAGGTTTTTGTGAATTTTCAGTTTATTCGCTTTATGATTCGAAGTTGAAATCCTCAAATTTGGTAAAATAATTACTTTTTTCACGGTTTTAATGTAGTTTGATATTACGTAAATATATTCATTTTTACCAATATTTCGATACTATTTCATGTAGTATCACGATATGTGATTTGGCCTTCAAATCTCAGATTTTCGCATAATATTGCATTTTAAGCAAGTTTTCTTGCATTTTGATTTCGTACTAAAAATCATCGAATTCAGCAATATTTTGACGTTTTTCATCCCCTTTTCCTTTATGTGATATAACAAAATATCATCGAATTAGCGAATATTTTGCTGTTTTTCCACGTTTTTGTGAATTTTCAGTTTATTGCTATTAATACATTAAATATACGATAAAAATAATGCAAACACATAATTGATTAGAAATTAACCTTAAACACTTCGTTTTCAATCAACTATTTGTTCTCGTTAAAATACTGAGTAAGATATTGGAAAGGGGAGAAGTTCTGTTTTTATTGCATATATCGACGTTTCAGCCGGATTAGAGCGGTTTTACGTGTACATCTTCCATCGGTAATATAAACCGAAAATTAGGAACATTTAAAGTTAATTTTAATGAAAACACACTGTTTTTTATCATTTGTATTGGAAGCAAAATATTTATACGTCCTTTCTAGGGCTCTAAAAAATACGAAACGTCGCTTTATGATTCGAAGTTAAAATCCTCAAATTTGGTATAATAATGACTTTTTTCACGTTTTTTTCACGTTTTGCGAAAATCTGAGATTTGAAGGCCAAATCACATATCGTGATACTACATGAAATAGTCTCGAAATATTGGTAAAAATGAATATATTTACGTAATATCAAACTACATGAAAAACGTGAAAAAAGTCATTATTATACCCAATTAGTGGATTTTAACTTCGAATCATAAAGCGACGTTTCGTATTTTTTAGACCCTAGAAAAGACGTATAAAGATGTTGCTTCCAATACAAATGATAAAAATCAATGTGTTGTCATTAAAATTAACTAAAATGTTCCTTATTTTCGGTTTATATTACCGATGGATGATGTACACGTAAAACCGTTCTAATCTGTCTGAAACGTCGATATATGCAATAAAAACAGAACTTCTCCCCTTTTCAGTATCTTACTCAGTATTTTAACGAGAAACAAATAGATGATTGAAAATGAAGTATTTAAGGATATTTTCTGATCAATTATGTGTTTGCATAATTTTTATCATATATTAAAATGAATTAATAACAATAGACTGAAAATTCTCAAAAACGTGGAAAAACGGCAAAATATTGCCTAATTCGATGATATTTTGTTTAAATCACATAAAGGAAAAGGGGATGATATAGGTCAAAATATTGCTAAATTCGATGTTTTTTAGTACAAAACAAAATGCAAGAAAACTTGCTTAAAAATGCAAAATTTGCGAAATTCTGAGATTTGAAGGCCAAATCACATATCGTGAGAAAACATGAAGTAGCATCGAAATATTGGTAAAAACGAATATATATACGTAAAATCACACTACATGAATAACGTGAAAAAGTCACTATGTTACCATATTTGAGGATATTAACTTCAAATCATAGAGCGACGTTTCGTGTTATTTAGATCCCAGAAAAGACATATGACAATGTTGTTTCCAATACAAATGATAAAAATCAATGTGTTTTCATTAGAATTAACTAAAATGTTCCTGATTTTCCGTTTATATTTCCGATGGAAGATGTACACGTAAAACCGCTCTAATCCAGCTGAAACGTCGATATATGCAATAAAAACAGAACTTCTCCCCTTTTCAATATCTTACTCAGTATTTTAACGAGAAACAAATAGTTGATTGAAAATGAAGTGTTTAAGGTTAATTTCTAATCAATTATGTGTTTGCATCATTTTTATCGTATATTAATGAATTAATAACAATAAACTGAAAATTCACAAAAACGTGGAAAAACGGCAAAATATTGCCTAATTCGACGATATTTTGTGTAAATCCCATAAAGGAAAAGGGGATGATAAAGGTCAAAATATTGCTAAATTCTATGATTTTTAGTACAAAACAAAATGCAAAAAAACTTGCTTAAAAATGCAAAATTTGCGAAATTCTGAGATTTGAAGGCCAAATCACATGTCGTGAGAAAATATGAAGTAGTATCGAAATATTGGTAAAAACGAATATATATACGTAAAATCACACTACATGAATAACGTGAAAAAAGTAACTATATTACCATATTTGAGGATTTTAACTTCAAATCATAGAGCGAGGTTTCGTGTTATTTAGATCCAAGAAAAGACATATGAAAATGTTGTTTCCAATACAAATGATAAAAATCAATGTGTTTTCATTAGAATTAACTAAAATGTTCCTGATTTTCCGTTTATATTACCGATGGAAAATGTACACGTAAAACTACTCTAATCCAGCTGAAACGTCGATATATGCAATAAAAACAGAACTTTTTCCCTTTTCAAAAACTTACTCAGTATTTTAACGAGAAACAAATAGTTGATTGAAAATGAAGTGCTTAAGGTTAATTTCTAATTAATTATGTGTTTGCATCATTTTTATCGTATATATAATGAATTAATAACAATAAACTGAAAAATCACAAAAACGTGGAAAAACAGCAAAATATTGCCTAATTCGATGATATTTTGTTTATATCACATAAAGGAAAAGGGGATGATAAACGTCAAAACATTGCTGAATTCGATGATTTTTAGTACAAAACAAAATGCAAGAAAACTTGCTTAAAAATGCAATATTATGCGAAAATCTGAGATATGAAGGCCAAATCACATATCGTGATACTACATGAAATAGTCTCGAAATATTGGTAAAAATGAATATATTTACGTAATATCAAACTACATGAAAACCTTAAAAAATTTATTATTATACCCAAATCGTGGATTTTAACTTCGAATCAGAAAGCGACGTTTCGTATTTTTTAGACCCAAGAAAAGACGTATAAAGATGTTGCTTCTAATACAAATGATAAAAATCAATGTGTTTTCATTAAAATTAACTAAAATGTTCTTGATTTTCGGTTTATATTACCGATGGAAGATGTACACGTAAAACCGTTCTAATCCGGCTGAAACGTCGATATATGCAATAAAAACAGAACTTCTCCCCTTTTCCATATCTTACTCAGTATTTTAACGAGAAACAAATAGATGATTGAAAATGAAGTATTTAATGTTATTTTCTGATAAATCATGTGTTTGCTTAATTTTTATCGTATATTTAATGAATTAATAACAATAAACTGAAAATTCACAAAAATGTGGAAAAACGGCAAAATATTGCCTAATTCGGTAATATTTTGTTTAAATCACATAAAGGAAAAGGGGATGATAAAGGTCAAAATATTGCTAAATTCGATGATTTTTAGTACAAAACAAAATGCAAGAAAACTTGCTTAAAAATGTAAAATTTGCGAAATTATGAGATTTGAAGGCCAAATCACATGTCGTGAGAAAACATGAAGTAGTATCGAAATATTGGTAAAAACGAATATATATACGCAAAATCACACTACATGAATAACGTGAAAAAAGTCTGTATATTACCATATATGAGGATTTTAACTTTAAATAATAGAGCGAGGTTTCGTGTTATTTAGATCCAAGAAAAGACATATGACAATGTTGTTTCCAATACAAATGATAAAAATCAATGTGTTTTCATTAGAATTAACTAAAATGTTCCTGATTTTCCGTTTATATTACCGATGGAAGATGTACACGTAAAACCGCTCTAATCCAGCTGAAACGTCGATATATGCAATAAAAACAGAACTTCTCCCCTTTTCAATATCTTACTTAGTATTTTAACGAGAAACAAATAGTTGATTGAAAATGAAGTGTTTGAGGTTAATTTCTAATCAATTATGTGTTTGCATCATTTTAATCGTATATATAATGAATTAATAACAATAAACTGAAAATTCACAAAAACGTGGAAAAACAGCAAAATATTGCCTAATTCGATGATATTTTGTTTATATCACATAAAGGAAAAGGGGATTAAGAGAGGGATGCAGAGGCTCAAGAGAGGGATGCAGAGGCTTAAGGGAGTGATGCAGAGGCTGAAACGAGTGTTGCAGAGGCTTAAGAGAGGGATGCAGAGGCTTAAGAGAGGGATGCAGAGGCTCAAGAGTGTGATGCAAAGGCTGAAGAGAGTGATGCAAAGGCTGAAGAGAGTGTTGCAGAGGCTTAAGAGAGGGATGCAGAGGCTCAAGAGAGGGATGCAGAGGCTTAAGAGAGTGATGCAGAGGCTGAAGAAAGTGTTCCAGAGGCATAAGAGAGAGGATGCAGAGGCTCAAGAGTGGGATGTAGAGGCTTAAGAGAGGGATGCAGAGGCTCAAGAGAGTGATGCAAAGGCTCAAGAGAGTGATGCAGAGGGTTAAGAGAGGGATGCAGAGGCTCTAGATAGGGATGTAGAGGCTCAAGAGAGTGATGCAGAGGCTCAAGCAAGGGATGCAGAGGCTGAAGAGAGAGATGCAGAGGCTTAAGAGAGTGATATCGTATATTTAATGAATTAATAACAATAAACTGAAAATTCACAAAAACGTGGAAAAACAGCAAAATATTGCCTAATTCGATGATATTTTGTTTATATCACATAAAGGAAAAGGGGATTAAGAGAGGGATGCAGAGGCTTAAGAGAGGGATGCAGAGGCTCAAGAGTGTGATGCAAAGGCTGAAGAGAGTGATGCAGAGGCTGAAGAGAGTGTTGCAGAGGCTTAAGAGAGGGATGCAGAGGCTCAAGAGAGGGATGCAGAGGCTTAAGAGAGTGATGCAGAGGCTGAAGAAAGTGTTCCAGAGGCATAAGAGAGAGATGCAGAGGCTCAAGAGTGGGATGTAGAGGCTTAAGAGAGGGATGCAGAGGCTCAAGAGAGGGATGTAGAGGCTCAAGAGAGTGATGCAGAGGCTCAAACAAGGGATGCAGAGGCTGAAGAGAGAGATGCAGAGGCTTAAGAGAGTGATGCACAGGTTCAAGAGAGTGATGCAGAGGCACAAGAGAATGATGTTGAGGCTTCAGAGAGGGATGCAACGGCTCAAGAGAGTGATGCAGGGGCTCAAGAGAGTGATGCCTAGGCTTAAGAGAGGGATGAAGATGATCAAGAGAATGATGCAGAGGCTTAAGAGAGGAATGCAGAGGCTGAAGAGAATGATACAGAGGCTTAACAGAGGGATGCAGAGGCTGAAAATATATCCCAAACATTCCGAATTCGACGCTAGAGCCATATTTTGGAGCCAAATTTGAGCTCTCTGCACGTATTAGCAGTTTGAAATTATGACATTTTATACCGAAAATATGCCAATTACTGAGTGCGGCGATGGATTATATTTTGCCCATGCCCTCCCTGCAGTTTTCAAAATATCCCAAACATCACAAATTCGACCCTTGAGCCATATTTTGGAGCCAAATTTTGGCTTTCTGCATGTATTCGCCGTTTGAAATTACGACTTTTTATACCAAAAATATGCCAATTACTGAAAGCAGCAATGGATCACATTTTGACGAAACCCTCTCTGCAGTTTTCAAATTATCCCAAACATCCCAAATTCGACCCTTGAGCCATATTTTGGAGCCAAATTCTGGCTCTCTGCACATATTCGCAGTTTGAAATTATGACATTTTATACCGAAAATATGTCAATAACTGAGAGCAGCGATAGGTCACATATTGCCAGAACCCCCCCCCCCCTGCAGTTTTCAAAATATCCCAAACTCGACGCTTGAGCCATATTTAAACGCCAAATTCGGGCTCTCTGCACGAATTCGCAGTTTGAAATTACGTCTTTATATACCGAAAATATGCCATTTACTGAGAGCAACGATGGATCACATTTTGCCCAAACTCTCCCTGCAGTTTTCAAAATATAGCAAACATCCCAAATTCGCCGCTTGAGCCATATTTTGGAGCCAAATTCTGGCTCTCTGCATGTATTCGCAGTTTGAAATTACGACTTTTTATACTGAAATCATGCCAATTTCGGAAAGCGGCGATGGATCACATTATGCCCAAACCCTCCCTGCAGTTTTAAAAATATCCCAAACGTCCCAAATTCGATCCTCTAGCCATATTTTCTAGCCGAATTCTGGCTTTCTGCACGTATTCGCAGTTTGAAAAACGACTTTTTATATCGAAAATATGCCAAGTTCGGTATATGGAAAGCGACGATAGATCACATTTTGCCCAAACTCACCATTCAGTTTTCAAAAAATCCCAAGCATCCCAAATTCGACCCTTGAGCCTTATTTTGGAGCAAAATTCTAGCTCTCTGCACATATTTGCAGGTTGAAATTACGACATTTTATACCGAAAAAATGTATATTACTGAAAGCAGCGATGGGTCACATTTCGGCCAAACCCCCCCCCCTGCAGTTTTCAAAATATCCCAAACATCCCAAATTCGACGCTTGAGCCATATTTTGAAGCCAAATTCGGGGTCTCTGCACGTGTCCGCAGTTTGAAATTACGACTTTTTATACCGAAAATATGTCAATTACTGAAAGCGGCAATGGATCACATTTTGCCCAAACCCTCCCTGCACTTTCCAAAATATCCCAAACATCCCAAACTCAACGCTTAAGCCATAATTTGGAGCCAAATTCTGGCTCTCTGAACGTATTCGCAGTTTGAAATTACGACTTTTTATACCGAAAATATGGCAATTACTGAGAGCGGCGATGGATCACATTTTGCCCAAACCTTCCCTGCAGTTTTTGAAATATCCCAAACACCCCAAATTCGACCCTTAAGAATTATTTTGGAGCTAAATTCTGGCTCTCTGAACGTATTCGCAGTATGAAATTACGACTTTTTATACCGAAAACATGACAATTACTGAAAGCGGCGATGGATCACATTTTTCCCAAACCCTCCCTGCAGTTTTCAAAATATCCTAAACATCCCAAATTCGAAGCTTGAGCCATATTTTGGAGCCAAATTCGGGGTCTCTGCACGTGTTCGCAGTTTGAAATTACTTCATTTTATACCGAAAATATGCCAATTACTGAGTGCGGCGATGGATGACATTTTGCCCAGGCCATCCCTGCAGTTTTCAAAATACCCCAAACATCCCCAATTCGACCCTTGAGCCATTTTTTGGAGCCAACGTTTGGCTTTCTGCATGTATTCGCAGTTTGAAATTACAACTTTTCATACCGAAAATATGCCAATTACTGAAAGCAGCGATGGATCACATTTTGCCCAAACCCTTTCTGCAGTTTTCAAATTATCCCAAGCATCCCAAATTCGACCCTTGACCCATATTTTGGAGCCAAATTCTGTCTCTCTGCACATATTCGCAGTTTGAAATTACGACATTTTTTACCGAAAATATGTCAATTACTGAGAGCAGCAAAAGGTCACATTTTGCCCAAACCCCCCTTGCAGTTTTCAAAATATAGCAAACATGCCAAATTCGACGCTTGAGCCATATTTTGGAGCCAAATTCTGGCTCTGCACGTATTCGCAGTTTGAAATTACGACTTTTTATACCGAAAATTTTCCTATTACTGAAAGCGGCGATGGATCTCATTTTGCCCAAACCCTCCCTGCAGTTTCCAAAATATCCCAAACATCACAGATTCAACGCTTGAACCATATTTTGGAGCCAAATTCTAGCTCTCTGCACGTATTCGCAGTTTGAAATTACGACTTTTTATACTGAAAATATGCCAATTACTGAGAGCGGCGATGGATCACATTTTGCCCAAACCATCCCTTTAGTTTCCAAATATCCCAAACATCCCAAATTCGACTCATGAGAATTATTTTGGAGCTAAATTATGGCTCTCTGCACGTATTCGCAGTTTGAAATTACGACTTTTTATCCCAATCATCCCAAATTTGTCTCTTGAAAATAAGCCAATTACTGAAAGCAGTGAAGGGTCACATTTTGCCCAAACCCCCCAGCAGTTTGCAAAATATCCCAAACATCCCAAATTCGACCCATGAGCTATATTTTGGAGCCAAATTCTGGCTCTCTGCACGTATTCGCTGTTTGAAATTACGACATTTTATAAGGAAAACATGACAATTACTGAAAGCGGCAATAGATCACATTTTGCCTAAACCCTCCCTGCAGTTTTCAATATATCCCAAACATCCCAAATTCGACGCTTGAGCCATATTTTGTAGCCAAATGCGGGCTTTCTGCACGTATTAACAGTTTGAAATTAGGACATTTTATACCGAAAATATGCCAATTACTGAGTGCGGCGATGGATCACATTTTGCCCAAGCCATCCTTGCAGTTCTCAAAATATCATAAACATCTCAAATTCAACCCTTGAGCCATATTTTGGAGCCAAATTTTGCCTTTCTGCATGTATTCGCCGTTTGAAATTACGACTTTTTATACCGAAAATATGCCAATTACTGAAAGCAGCGATGGATCATATTTTGACGAAACCCTCCCTGCAGTTTTCAAATTATTAAAAACATCCCAAATTCGACCCTTGAGCCATATTTTAGAGCCAAATTCTGGCTCCCTGCACATATTCGCAGTTTGAAATTACGACATTTTATACCTAAAATATATCATTTACTGAGAGCAGCGATAGGTCACATTTTGCCCAAACCCCCCCCTGCAGTTTTCAAAATACCCCAAACATCCCAAATTCGACGCTTGAGCCATATTTTGAAGCCAAATTCTGGCTCTCTGCACATATTCGCAGTTTGAAATTACGACTTTTTATACTGAAAATATGTCAATTACTGAGAGCGGCGATAGGTCACATTTTGCCCAAACCCACCTCTCGTGGGCTCTCATGATCCCAGTAAATGTGTAGTGCAGCTACGGTTATGCAGTAGATGCAACAAAGGTGTACATCATTATGCCTTATGTAGAAAAACTTCTACACAATCTATGACAACTGGGGAGAATTCTATGAATTCTACCACAATACAATATTGCAAGGTACATCAGGAAATAAATGTACTTGCTACTGAGTCAGGCAATAATACCACTCTGTCTACAGCTCAACTCAAACTAATTGACAGGAAATCTAGAGTTAACACTAGAGGTCTCTTTGATCAAGGATCACAGAAAACCTTCATCACACAACAATTAGTCGAGCAGTTAAAATTAAAACCTGCCAAAAGTGTGAGACTGAATATTTCTGGGTTCTTGACTAATAGTGGACCTCGTGAATACCAAGTAGTCAAGGTGTTAGTGAAACTTGGATCTTTCACTAGTCCAATACAAGTGGTAGTAGTAGATAAACTTCCTTCAGACCTGCAGGTCACAGGACTAGCTCGCACTGCGAGATATCTTAAACGAAACCGCATGAGGCTAGCAGACTACAAAATAAATTCTGACTGCCTCACTGATGTTGGAATACTTATAGGCGCTGACCATTATTATAAATTTATAACGGGATGCACCAGACAACATGGAATGAATTTGTTGTCATCTGCTGGAGGCAAGTTGCTTACTGGACCGGTGCTTTTCCAACAAAGTCCAGCGTCAACCAACCAACAATCTAACAATACAATAGTGGCGTGACTAGGCTTGGAACAGTCACCCCCCTACATTTCAGAGAAATATCTGAAGATAATGAGTCTGATCCACCTGTACATCGTCTGTGGGATTTAGACACTTTAGGTATTGTCCCGGAACAACCAAGCCCCGATGATATGTGGACTTACCAGCAATATCTGGATACAGTTGTCTATAAGGACAAATAATACTGGGTGAGACTACCATGGAAGTTGAATCATCCACAACTTCCAGTTAATCATTTCATGGCAGCCTCTCAATTACAGTCTCAATTAATACGGCTGAAGAAGCAGATAGACAAACTGAACATGTATCATCAATTAATTCAACAACAACTCTATAGTAAATTTATCGAAGTTGTTGATAATGATGACCGAAAAATAGGTCACTATTTACCCCATCACGCTGTGGTGAAAGATTCATTGACAACGCCAATACGTATTGTCTTCAACTGTGTTGCCAAAGTGAAGCCAAACAGCGTGTCCTTGAATGAATGTCTCCAAACGGAACCTAGCCTAACACAAAGGCTACATGATGTACTATTACGATTCCATACTGGTATTTTCGCTTATACTGCTGATATCAGTAAAGCTTTCCTTAGAGTAGGCTTGCAAGAAGAGGATCGTAATTACACCAAATTTCTCTGGATTAAGGACCCACAGGATCCTGACAGTGATGTCATAATTTACCGTTTTGCCTCTGTGCTATTCGGAGCGACTTCCTCCCCATTTCTACTTCAAGCCACATTAGGTACACATTTGAGGAAGTCAAATAGCCCTTATAAAGCAGAGATCAGTGACAACTTGTATGTCGATAATTTCCAGGGAACTACAAATGACAAATCCAAATTGGTAGAAATTTACCATGAGGCTAACCGTGAGTTATTAGGAGCCAATATGCCACTACAATCATGGGCCTCAAACAGTAAATCATTAAACCAGATAATCGAGAAAGAATTTCCGGGTTATCAGGTGCCTAGTCAGTTAAAAGTTCTGGGCGTGGAATGGAACACAGGTACTGACGAGATGAATATCAAGTCAGTACAAACCAATAATTCATCCCTTACCATGAGAAAATTACTCTCGTATGTCAGTCAACCATTTGACCCTTCAGGCTTACTTAGTCCTATATTAATAAGGGGCAAACTCCTAATGCAGGAATGCTGGCAGAAACATATGGGATGGGATGATCCGTTGCCAATTGAGTTGCAAGATAAATGGCAGATACTCACAACGGATTTCAATCAATTAGGTGTTTTGAAATTTCCTCGTAATGCTTCAGGACAAAACTTACCCACAAATTTGCACGTTTTTTGCGATGCCTCTGGCAAAGCGTATGGCACTGCAGCCTACTTAGTCAAAAGTGCACAATCAATTTTACTCACATCTAAAGCAAGAGTTGCTCCAATCAAGAAGAGATCTTTACCTCAAATGGAGTTAACTGCATTGCTGGTGGGAGTAAGATTGGCTCATTGCCTGACCAAGACACTCAATAATATCCACTTTGGTGAAATCGTCATGTGGTCAGACAATGAGGCAGTCTTACAATGGGTAAGAAATAACAACAATAAAACTCCCTACGTTAGTAATCGCGTTAGGGAAATTCATGAATTATCTGCTGGATATAAATTCAGATATGTCCCCACTAAGGACAATCTTGCAGATTACTTATCACGAGGGTTAACATTAAAACAACTAATCAAGTCTTTGATGTGGTTTAATGGACCTTCATGGCTTGTTAGTGGTCAGTGACCCAAACAAAAGCCACAGGTCATAGTGACCTATATCACTACTCCCATGAAAGAACCAGAACCTCATCGAATCTCAGCTATTAATCCTCACAATTATTCTAACTTGAGTAAGTTATTAAGAGTGACAGCACATGTGTTTGACTTTCTTGCTAAGATAGGAATCAGACATAAGTTTCCCAATCCTATCCTCTACTGGATCAAACGTGCCCAACAAGAGACATATGGAAGTGAATATGAAAATCTTCCAGATAAATTAACCAAGTCTCTAGGTATCTGGTATGATGCCAACACTCATAATATATTAAGGTGTGGAGGACGTTTGCTTCATGCAAAAATTGATTTGGATACAAAGAATCCGATCCTTCTACCACGTCACCACATTATTACAAAACTTCTAGTTTTGCATCACCATCAATATGGTACTTTGCATGGCGGAGTGTTAGACACTCTCACCGACCTCAGACAGAAATATTGGCTTCCTCAAGGTCGTCAAACTGTCAAATCAATCATTAAGTTCTGTGTGATCTGCAAAGGATACGACGCTCGAGTGTGTCCTTACCCAGGACCTCCACCACTCTCTAAGGAGAGAGTAGTTCATCTTCGTCCCTTTGAGACCACTGGTGTCGATTACACAGGAGCCTTGCTTCTCATCGGCAATCCAGATAAGATACCAGTGAAAGCTTATATTTGCCTTTTCACGTGTGCTACCACACGAGGCGTACATCTAGAAGTGACTTCTGACATGAGTGCCGAAGCCTTCATCCAAGCTTTTCGTAGATTTGCAGCTCGCAGATCTTGTCCCAAACTAATGATATCGGATAATGGTTCAAACTTTGTGGCAGGAGAAGCCTGCCTATGAGAGATATGGAATCATCCAGAAGTGCAGTCTGTCCTGCAGAGACGACAATGCCACTGGAAATTTATTGCTCCCAGAGCCCCCTGGCAAGGAGGGTTCTACGAACGTATGGTAGGGACTGTCAAGAAATGTTTAACGAAGACCTTGCATCGACAGAAAATAAGTTACTCCGAACTACAAACACTCGTCGTGGAAACTGAGGCGCGAGTCAACAATCACCCATTAACTTACCTATGAGATGATTTCTCACAGAGAGAACCTCTGAGTCCCTCACATTTAATACATGGAGGCCTGCTGAGCCCTCTGATACCTTTGGCAGAAGAAGACCCCGTCGACCCTTCCCATGTAACCAGGAGTGACTTAGTAGAAAGTTACCAACATCTCTCGAGAGTAATTGAAAGGTGGAATGAGGTGTGGACTCGAGAGTACCTTACAGCTCTACGAGAGTACCACTATGGAGCTTCGAGCCCCTATAATAAAGTTCAACTTAAACCAGGAGACCTAGTATTGGTTGACAGTGATGGACCAAGGTCAGAATGGCCTATAAGCAAAATTGTTGCTATCCACCCAGATCACCAAGGCATCCTGAGAGTAGTACGGGTTTTGTGCCGAGGCAACACTACCCTAAAAACATTAGAGAATTTGGTACCTCTCGAATTAGCAGAGCGAGAGTGTTTATCAGAACCAGCTTCACCAACAGTTTCCGAGGACAACAATTCTGATCCACCGAGCACCCACCCCACTAGAGCAGCTGCTCAACAATGCAAACGGAAACTACAAGCCTATTATAGCTCTGACTAAGAGCAAATAATTTCCCATCCAATTTGAGTAATCATGATGATACTGTGTTGTGATGTCAAGTAACAAATCAGTTACAAGTCACAATGACCCAAAAACATTCACCTCGCAGTGGATTCTCAGTTACTTTAAATTGTATACTTTAATTCCTAATTTGTTTGTATAGGCTATCAACATTAACATTATTTCATCTAGAGTATCTATGAGTTTGCAAAACATTAAGACTTAGTAACATAAACGTTACATGTCATAGTGACACCAGTCACAGAGTATATTGTAGGCTTTATTAGTCATTAACTTTAGATGATTCACAATTCCGTGTTTCATTCAACATGAGTTCCTTTACAATACTTAAATTTCTTGTATGTCCTTGACAATTACGGGACATCCGTTATGTGTGTACTAACACACTAACATTAATACTAACTTCGGGATAGGTATGTCAGTACTCAACATTGCACTGTGACCCGAGTTCTCTCCCCCCGGAGTTATGTTGGAAATTTCCAACACTAATAAACCGCTATTGTATTATAATAAATCATTATCATTATATACTAACTACAGTACTTACTAATTTTACTAACGGTAGTGTCAACATAAACTAACCATTACATCTGCGTATTAATGCTAGAATTCTCATGAAATCGAGTAGCAACATTGTGTCAGATAATGTCTAGTTAGACACATTTATTACCAATGGGTTAGAGAATTGAATGTGGTTCTCTAAAATCATCAGTATTCCGTGTAATAATTACTTATGGATAATATAACTCCCAATAATCTCAAACCGAGAGTTATTAACTAAATTGTTATGTAGTAACAGTTCTTTCTGTTATGTACGAATGTCATGGAGAAAAATAAAATCTCCATTTCTCGTTTAACACCATAAAACGAGAATATGATAATATTTAAAGCCTTATAATTGCAACCCAGTTCTCATTAACGTATTACATCCATAATTGCGCGGAAAAGAATTATTCGTGATTAATAATTTCTGTGGTGAATGCGAGAGACGGGTTGAGGGAGGTGGCGACGCCATTGTGTGAGAGAAGGCTCCCCTGGCGTGAAGAGTGGCGAGACACATGGTAGTGACTGGAGAATTTATCGGCAAGAATTACGCTGATACTCGGTCAACAGTTCATAATTACTCATCCACGTGTTCTATAGTGCCCAGCCAGTTAATAACGCGTCAACAATTGAAGCCAAGACCTGTAATATATGTACACAACAGTGAACATCAGGGACTGGCTGACGCGATACCAGCAGACCTCAGTATTCAATAAGCTCACGATAAGTATAGGTTTCTCGTTTGATGCATCATCCAAGATTGTATACTTGTGAGTAGTCTGTCGTTATATAGTGAGGAGACCCAATATACAACGTTAGTACCAATTCGGCAATTTCCTCCGTTTTCATGAATATTGAAATTAAACGTAGCCTATTCAAATGCTACTTGATTCTCTCTGATTTCAGCGTGTATGCGAAGAGTCATCAAGTTGTGTTTCTTCATTCGTGTTATCCACCTCTAGTTCTTTCCTTGTAGAGATCCTGGGAACACGAGGACGAATGACGAAACGTTGTTATAGAAATCGTCTTAAAGCTAAGACCCTTTTCGTACAAATTTAATTTACCTGATTTGATTCTTATATAATACTTGTAAGATCTTTACCTTGAATAGATTATTACCAGAAATGATGATTGGTAATTCATGTGTTTGCTCTGACTGTTGCTCAGTAATTATAATCTTTAATATTCACAATTTGAGTTCTCATATTTGAATCTATAATAGTTTAGATTTATAATATCATTTACTCAGCAATGAACTGGTGGCGAACCACACTAGTTCCTAGATGTATATGAATTTCTAGAAATACCCCCCCCCCCCCACTGTAGGTTTTTGAGGCTCTGACTTTAATTAATTAATCACACAGTTCATTCATTATTTCAAGTGATTATCCTTTTAATAATTATCCATAGACACTGGTTCTCTAGTGTTATTCTAATGATCACCTTTATTAGTTTTCCCTCTTTTCTCAAAAGTGGGTGGTCCTTCGATTTATTAAATAAAATAAGTAAATAATTGAATATATGAGTCAAGCCCCAGATATCCCACAACCATCAATAGCTATAGTGCTTCCTCACCCACTCAACGCAGTCTTTAAGAACGATGGTGCAATAACCTACATAGTGAGAAAAGAAGTGACATGCCCCACACTTCCTACATCTTTCGTGACTAGTAAAGAGAGCAAAAGGCCTCCCACACACTGTCTCCAGGAGGAGATTACCTCCTCCTCCCAACCCCGATAGTGCGAACCTCCACAATTTCACTATCATCAAATCCCTTTCACACTTCTCCTTGTTTTCTTTCGCAGTTGATTGTTAATAATAATTGTTACGAACCCGACTTCATCGTCCGGTTATGGAGCAGCGACGTCAATGCCATCTGTGAGTCCACTCCCGAAGCCCCCACAAAATGTGGCATCTGGTAGTGGCAGTATTATACCTGCAAGAGACGCTAGATTCCTGCCCTGATCAGCTCGATGGGTCGCTGTTGCTGACCTCTGGTGAGGTGGCGCCTAGAAAATCAGCACCATCTATTGTGAGAGGAGTTGTATGTTTATGTCAGTGTCCGTAAGTGGTATTTCCAAATGTCCCCAGTATTGGCCAGTTTACTGATGACGTGTCTGTATCCACAGAGGCGACGTAGGGCTGCAGTGGTACGACTACACTCAGTCTACTCAGGGCAGCCTATTATCTCTCTACTTCATTCTGCTTTACGTGAGCAGTGAGCCGCCGCCGAAAAGGAAACTGAGTAGTATCTGCTGTCTGCCTGTGAAGTGGCAGTTACAGACTTCGGCGTATCCCGGGACTGGCTAGAGGAAGAGACGACCGACAGTGAGGTGCTACGGAGGAGTGTAACTAGCTAGTTGCAAGAAGCTCCTGCCAGGGGTTCGCTACCCTTGTATTTGTTCGTGTAGAGGCCCAGCAGCACAAGGCTGATGTTCTCTGCCAGCACCAGGCTGGAGAGTGATTGTGGGCGTTCACAAGGAGCACCTAGTGAGACTGTAGATAGCCTGGCCCATGACTATGGTAGACTCGTTGGTGTTTCCTAGTACTTGTTGAGGACGGTACTGTGTGCTGAGGAATCACGGAAGTTGACAAGGCTGCATTGCATGAGAATCGAGGACCGCTTAGTGTCCTATGAGAGCGGCACATGTGTATATATCAGTGTAGTAATACTTCGTTTATGATTCTATTGAAGGTAATGGAAAAGTGATAATGTGAATATATTGATAATCGATGAAGTGTCGTATTCCTTTCATCGCCCCCATTGTGTTTTACTTGCATTACCAAGCCTACTCCTTGAAAGCCACTACCGACATGGGTTATCTAGAGATGATTTCGGGGCTTTTTAGTGTCCCCGCGGCCCGGTCCTCGACCAGGCCTCCACCCCCAGGAAGCAGCCCGTGACAGCTAACTAACTCCCAGGTACCTATTTACTGCTACGTAACAGGGGCATTCAGGGTGAAAGAAACTTTGCCCATTTGTTTCTGCCTCGTGCGGGAATCGAACCCGCGCCACAGAATTACGAGTCCTGCGCGCTATCCACCAGGCTACGAGGCCCCATACGTAGGGCCTACGGGGTCGGATACTAGTACTTTGGTTCCGCCAGCAAAGAACCCGGTTGCGACCCATAGTGGCCGGAACAATAATGCTTCACTGCTGTGCTGACAATCTCATATTCCAATTGCACCGCGAGGTTTACTAGTGATTCTGGTCTGGTATGTTTCACAATTACAAAAGAGTACTGTACCTCCAGACGTAGGAGTTGGTAGCCCAGAGCTCTGAGGGCAGCGTCCTCACTCCTCCATAGTCTGCAAACCGAATGATGCCCTTTGGCAGTACACAGCCTCTTCAGGATTCTGTGACGTCATCACCTGATGACCAATTCCAGCACCAAGGCCTTCCCGCCTTTTCTGTAAACTCATCCTGATTAGAAGCGGCACTTGGGTGCCCCGTAAAGTCATGTTTAGTTCCCTGGTGTCTCACCAGAGCTTCATACTGAGCCAGAAGGGTAATTGGGTCTGTGCTCACTAATCAAACGGTCCTTGTGAGCGGAGACCTCCCTACAGACCCTCCCACCACACTCTGAAGCTAAATATTCCTCTATTGGGTAAACCTGGAGTACTGGTACCTCAGGCCTGGTCTTTCAACTTTGGCGATGACCCAAGTCACGGAGTTATGCTTTGCAAGCACTTATTCGAGCAATCATCTTGTGCTTTGAGAGCTCTCCCTTTCGCATTCCTCAAATAACAGTACCATTATTAACTGTACCTCATGAATTATTGTACCATTACCTTCTGCAGCTCGTGCGTCGTTACCCCCACTCTTCCCCGTGTGTCAGGGTGTCCTCACCTAGTGCACTTCAGACGTCAGTGTACACTCACCTACTGTAGCTCAGGTGTCACAGTACTCTCTCACAATGTACTTCAGGTTTCACGGTTCCATGACCTACAGTATGACAGGTGTCTCATTTTGCCTACTTATTGTACCCAAAGATACCTCAGTACCTTCTCTCTATCTCGGTACCCTCCTTTTACCTCTGGAGGTAAATCTCCCTCTTAACCTAAAGGTAGGTATCCTCCCTCTGTTGCAGAAACCCTCCCATTACCCCAGTACCCTCCCTATACCCCAGTACCCCTCCCTATAACCCAGTACCTACCCTCTACCTCAGGTACCCACAATATTGTGGAAACCTACCAACATATATTATATTTAAATTGTATATACCTACCACAGGTATCACGATACTCTTTTTAACTTTAAGTTTTTGTAATGTCTTCTCACAGACATAGCAACACAGGATAAAACCCAGACTTGTTTTTTCTGAATTTTAAGAAAAGATTTACACCAAGTCTTTTACACTGTCCTGAGTTCTTTGTCGAGGTATGTATATGCGGTTAGGAAATTAGTAGTTGTTACTACCACATTAGTAGTTGAGTAATAGTTCAAAACACATACTCAGATCTCGACAAAGTACTCAGAGTGCGAAAGATTTGGTGTAATTCTTTTCATAAAATTCACAAATACATAAGTGTGGTGTTTAATCCTACCCTGGCTATACCTCGATTACCACAGTACCCTCCCTCTGCCTTAAATTATAAAATACCCTTACTCTACATCAGGTACCCTAATACTCTCACTGTACCTTAGGCATCACAATACCCTCACCTTACCTCTGAAACCACAATGCCTCACTCTACCTCAGGTACCACTATACACTCACTCTACCTTAATTATCAAAATACCCTCACTCTACATCAGGTAACACAATACCCTCACTCTACCTCAGGTACCAGAATATCCTTACTCTGCCTCAGGTACCAGAATATCCTTACTCTGCCTCAGGTACCACAATACCCTAACTCTATCCCAGGTATCACAATACCCTAACTCTACCTCTAGTACCAAAATACCCTCACTCTACCTCTGGTACCAAAATACCCTCACTCTACCTTAGATATCCTAATACCCTAACTCTACCTCAGATACCACGATATCCTCACTCAACCTTTGGTACCATAATACACTCACTCTACCTCAGATCTCGATACCCAAACTCTACCTCAAGTTCCACAATATCCTCACTCTAACTCATGTACCACAAGGTCCTCACTCTATCTCAGGTACCATAATACCCTCACTCTATGTCAGGTACCAAAGTATTTTTACTTTACCTCGGGTACCACAGTACCCTTACTCCTACTCAGGTATCGAATCATCCTCACTCACCCTCTAAAATAACAGTACCATCACTCAACATCAGGTGCCAGTGTACCCGCATACTTCCTCAAGTACCACAGTATCCATATTTTTTCTCCGGTAGCACAGTACCCTAACACTACCTCATGTACCCTCCTTACCTTGAGGTTACCTTGAGGTGCTTCCGGGGCTTAGCGTCCCCGCGGCCCGGTCGTCGACCAGGCCTCCTGGATGCCGGACTGATCAACCAGGGTGTTGGACGCGGCTGCTCGCAGCCTGACGTATGAGTCACAGCCTGGTTGATCAGGTATCCTTTGGAGGTGCTTATCCAGTTCTCTCTTGAGCACTGTGAGGGGATTGTCAGTTATGCCCCTTATGTGTAGCGGAAGCGTGTTGAACAGTCTCTCATTACTTCAGGAAACCAAAGTATTATTACTCCACCTCAGGTACCACAATACCTTCATTTTATCTCAGATACCACAGTACCTTCATTCTACCTCGTGTACTCTCACTCTAACTAAATTACCCACAATCTACCTCAGGTACTAGTTCAGATTAGGTACCACAGTAACCTTATTCTACCTACAGGTACGACATAATCATAAAACTCTACCTCAGGTACCAAGGTACCCTCACTCTACCTCAGGTACTAGTATACACTCACTTACCTTTAAGCACCACATGACCATTACTCTACCTCAAGTACCTCAGTTTCTTAACTCTACCTCAGGTACCATGGTACTTTCACTCTACTTCATATACCCTATCTTTACCTCAGATACCACAGTATTATAACTTTGCAACTGAAATAACAGTACCTGCACTCTTCCTCAGGAATTACATTACACTCACTCTACTCGAGGAACCACAGTATTCACTGTGCCTCAGGTATTACAGAACTCATACTAACTCAGGTACGACAGCACTCATTCTACCTCAGGTACCACAACACTCACTCTAACCCAGGTACCACAGAACACACACACAACCCCAGGTACCACAGCACTCACTTTACCTCAGGTACCACAACACTTACTCTAACCCAGGTACCACAGCACTCACTTTACCTCAGGTACCACAGCACTCACTTTACCTCAGGTACCACAGCACTTACTCTAACCCAGGTACCACAGCACACACTCTACCATAGGTACAACAGCACGCGCTCTATGCCAGGTCCCACAGAACGTACTCTACGCCGGGTAATACAGTACCTTTACCTACTCACCTGTACAGTGTAGCGCGAGACAGTGTGCACCTCGCGACACTCGGGAGTACAGTGGCGCGGGTTGAGACAGTGCTCCCAGCCACAGTGCTTGTGAGGACGGTCTTGCACCAGCACGCCTCTCGTGACAGCACTAGTGCTGTAGTACTCACTACTTCAGTTACCACAGTACTGACCCTACGACAGCACTCACTCTACCACAGCTCTCACTTTACCACAGCACTTACTCTCCCTCATGTACCACAGCCCGTACTTTTCCGCTGCGCACACTCTCCCTCTTGTACCAAAGCACTCACTCTAGCACAGCGCTCACTCTACCACAGCCCTCACTTTACCACTGCACTCATTCTCCTTGTACCGCAGCACTCAATCTACCTCAGACTCTACAGTATTCACTCTACCTCAGTTACCACATAATTCAATCTACCTCAATTACCAAAGCACTCACTCTACCACAGAACTCACTCTATTAGAGCTACCAAAAAACTCACTCTTCCTCAGGTACATGCAACACTCAACCTATGCAGTTACCACATCACTCACTCTATCCCAGTTACCACAGCACTCTCTCTACCCAAGGTACCACATCACTCACTCTAACCCAGTTACCACAGCACTCTCTCTACCCAAGGTACCACATCACTCACTCAACCCAGTTACCACAGCACTCTCTCTACCCAAGGTACCACATCACTCACTCTAACCCAGTTACCACAGCACTCTCTCTACCCAAGGTACCACATCACTCACGCTACTCCAGGTACCACAACACTCACTTTTTCCTCAGGTACTCCAACACACTATCTCAGGAATCAAAGCACTCACTCTACTCCAGGTGCTGCAGCACTAACTCTCCCTCGGGTACCACAGCATTAACTCTTCCACCGGTACAACAGCACTCAATCTACCCCAGGTAACACAACACTCAATCTACTACAGGTACTACAACACTTTTACTGAGGTACCTCAGTACTCACTTTACCTCAGGTTCCACAGCATTCATTTTACCTCAGATATCACAGCACTCGCTCTACCTCAGGTACTACAACACTCACTCTACCTCAGGTACTACAACACTCACTCTACCTCAGGTACTACAACACTCACTCTACCTCAGGTACTACAACACTCACTCTACCTCAGGTACTACAACACTCACTCTACCTCAGGTACTACAACACTCACTCTACCTCAGGTACTACAACACTCACTCTACCTCAGGTACTACAACACTCACTCTACCTCAGGTACTACAACACTCACTCTACCTCAGGTACTACAACACTCACTCTACCTCAGGTACTACAACACTCACTCTACCTCAGGTACTACAACACTCACTCTACCTCAGGTACTACAACACTCACTCTACCTCAGGTACTACAACACTCACTCTACCTCAGGTACTACAACACTCACTCTACCTCAGGTACTACAACACTCACTCTACCTCAGGTACTACTACACTCACTCTACCTCAGGTACACATGTACTGACTCTACTCCTGGAAGCATAGCACTCACTCTATTCCAGGTGCAACAGCATTAACTCTACCCCAGATTCCACAGAGCTATCCTATCTCAGGTACCACAGCACTCGCTCTAACCCAGGTTCCGCAGTACCCTTTCTTCCTCAGGTACCACAGCAGTCACTCTACCCCAGGTACCACAGCAGTCACTCTACCCCAGGTACCACAGCAGTCACTCTACCCCAGGTACCACAGCTATCACTCTACCCCAGGTACCACAGCAGTCACTCTACCCCAGGTACCACAGCAGTCACTCTACCCCAGGTACCACAGCAGTCACTCTACCCCAGGTACCACAGCAGTCACTCTACCCCAGGTACCACAGCACTCACTCTACCCCAGGTACCACAGCACTCACTCTACCCCAGGTACCACAGCACTCACTCTACCCCAGGTACCACAGCACTCACTCTACCCCAGGTACCACAGCACTCACTCTACCCAGGTACCACAGCACTCACTCTACCCCAGGTACCACAGCACTCACTCTACCCCAGGTACCACAGCACTCACTCTACCCCAGGTACCACAGCACTCACTCTACCTCAGGTACCACAGCACTCACTTTCCCCCCAAGTACCACAGCACTCAACATGTATCACAACATTCACTGTACCATAGGTACCACAGCAATCACTTAAAGTGAAACGGCACCCTTTCTACCTCAGTTCCCAAAGCACTCACTCTGCTCAGGTATAACCCAGGAAACAATTGTGGGTTACCACAACATATCTGGAAAGTGTTTGAAAGTAGTGGCAATGTTTGTTTTCGCATATTAGATACGTTATTGTGTGTATTCTTAAATAAGTTGCCACAACTTACTGCACACAACGTTGGCTAAACACAATTTTAAAACATTGTGGGCAACCTTAAATGTTGCATAAAACTAAATTTTGTAATTGTTACGGATTCGTCACCACCGTCTGAGTGTGGCCTGGTCCTTCCAGCGTCCACTATGAGTTTGCACTCCAACCCCCCCCCCCCTGATATTGGACGCTATATGGACAACGCCATCTGATTGGGGTAGCCTGATAGCAGCATGTGATTCCTAATTCCTGCCTTGGTTAACGAGAGAGGTCGACGTAGATAATCTCTGGTGAGGTTATCTTGAGGTTATCTTGAGATGATTTCGGGGCTTTTTAGTGTTCCCGCGGCCCGGTCCTCGACCAGGCCTCCACCCCCAGGAAGCAGCCCGTGACAGCTGACTAACACCCAGGTACCTATTTTACTGCTAGGTAACAGGGGCATAGGGTGAAAGAAACTCTGCCCATTGTTTCTCGCCGGCGCCTGGGATCGAACCCAGACCACAGGATCTTAAGTCCAGCGTGCTGTCCGCTCGGCCGACCGGCTCTCCGACCGGCCGACCGACTGCTGGTAAAGTGACGGATCAAGATCAGCGCCACCTATGTTGTGCTACGTGCATAATGTCAACTCCCCAGTAAGTAAGTGTTATTTTCAGATTTCACTCGTGCCGTCCAATTAACTGATTACGTGTTATGTCAACAGTGGTGACATCTGGCAGCAGTTGTGCTGAGGATGGCAGTTTTACCTTGGGCAGCCGACGTTCTCCGGACTTAGTCCTGCAACACGACTAAGTAAGCCGCCGTTGATCTAAAGCAGTGTATGTTGACTGCTGTTTACGTAGAATTGGAAAAGATCGGCATACCCCGGGACTGGCTTAGGGGAGAAACAGACGACAGTGAGGTGCCTGTTGAGAAGCGCTGCTAGACGGACGCTAGAGGCTTCTGCCAGGATTCGCTACCCCTGTATCGATTGTTTAAGTGGCCCTGATCAGAGTGTAGCTGAGGTTCTCTGCCAGCAAGTGGCTGGAGAGTGGTCGTGGGGTATAAGCACCTCGTGATTCTGTCAGTGGGCTGGCCCACGTACAAGGTGAAACACGCCAGTGTTTCCCAGTATGGTTGGACAAAGTACTGGTTGAGAGAAACACTGGGGCTTGACGAACACAAGCGCGTTTGATGTCCTGTGTGAAAGGACATCACTGAACATGTGTAGAAAAAGTTTATTTATTCTAACATATATATTTTTAACGGTGGAGGTAAATATATTTAAAAAAGGAATAGTGTTTTGTTCATCCCTCCCATAGTAATTCATTGTATTATAAAGCCAATTGTTTGAAAGCCACTACCGACTCGGGTTCGGATATTAGAAACAGGAGAGCAAGAACCCGGTTACTCGTCCATAGTGGCCGTAACATAATTGGCCTCCCCAGCGGAATCCGACCTCCTGTCAAGTGCGTTTCATAGGAGTAGTGCAACCCCCCCCCCCCCCCTGTGAATATCTCCTCTGTTCGTAAAATTTTAGGACCTCAAGTGTTCCGTACGGTGCTCCGTGTGAATAATTGTAGTGTTAAGTGAAGTATTCAGTGCAGTGTTGCGTGCTCGTGCACAACGTAACGTGGAAACCATGGCAGAGAAACAGTCCATTGACATCCTGGACGATGTTCAGGTATTCCTGAACATGGACTGCTGGGCAAAAATGAAGTACCTCGGAAAACCTGAGCTCGTGTTTTATAAGTGCCTATTTAGGGATGAATGTGAGTAAGCGGGATTGCTGTATAGAGATCCTCTCTAAAGTCCATAAGCACTTAAAGACTGAGGAGAAGCAGGAAAGCGAGGTACAGGGCATAAAGGAAAGTGTTATGGCTTCTACGGAAAAAGAAGACCTGGGCAGTGACGGTGAGAGCGATACTAGTGTACTGAATATCAGTCTACTCACTTTGAGAATGCGAGCATTGGAGATCAATCTCAAGATAGTGGGAAAAAACTAGAACTAGAAAGAGAAATGAAAGAGAGTGAAATGGACCTGAAACAATTTGAATTAGAAGAAAGAAAAGAAAGGGAAGAGAAGAAAGAAGAGAAAGGGAAAGAGAAGAGCAAGAAAGAGAAGAAAGGAGAGAGGAAAGAGAAAGACATGAAAAAGAGAAGGAAAGACAAGAAAAGGAGAAGGAAAGACTACACGATATGGATGTGCTAAGGATAGGAGGTAGAAGGGAAACAAGGGAAACCAGTACTTTTGATCCAGTAAGGAACATTAAGGTGGTTCCCAAGTTTAATGAAAAAGAAGTCTTCAAGTTTTTTGCTGCTTTCGAGAAGATAGCCGCATCATTGGATTGGCCAAGAGAGAATGGGGCCATCATGTGTTACGGCCCTCTCGGGACGCAACGGGGTTCGTACTCTGATATTGTTAGAGGAAGATATATATCCGTTCCCAAGCCAGTAGTGGCTATCAAGGGATGAGATCCGTGACGCTATTAATTTAAAGGGAGTAGGGAAAGAAAGTTAAGAACTTAATATTATAATTATCACCATCACCAATTAAATATATGAAATAAGGTTACACAGGGGGAGGGGTATTAACACTATACAAGGGGATTAATCCACAATCGTTGTCTTCTGCTGAAGACGCTGGTGCCAAAACTCTCGGTGCTGAGTCCTTGGTGCTTCTTCGTGGCCTCACATCGAATCCTTCCGAGAAGCTGAGCCTACCCTGGCCACAGGTCAGCCAAAACACAGGTCCACTGGGGGCACCGCCGTGGAGGCCGTCAACCACACGTCCAGCTGGTCTGCTGGCAGGTTCTGAGCCAACAAGGCTGGTCCGGCCACTCCACGAACGATATAAGGGGTACGCCCTTATTATGTTACGGCCCTCTCGGGACGCAACGGGGTTCGTACTCTGATGTTGTTAGAGGAAGATATATATCCGTTCCCAAGCCAGCAGTGGCTTTCAAGGGATGTGATCCGTGACACAAGTAACTTAAAGGGGAAGGGAAATAAAGGCAAAAACTTAATATAATATAATGTCCGTCACCAATAAATAATATATAAAAAGGTTACACAGGGGGAGGGGTATTAACACAATACAAGGGGATTAATCCACAATGGTTGTCTTCTGCTGAAGACGCTGGTGCCAAAACTCTCGGTGCTGAGTCCTTGGTGCTTCTTCGTGGCCTCACAACGAATCCTTCTGAGAATGCTGAGCCTACCCTGGCCACAGGTCAGCCAAAACACAGGTCCACTGCGGGCACCGCTGTGGAGGCCGTCAACCACACGTCCAGCTGGTCTGCTGGCAGGTTCTGAGCCAACAAAGCTGGTCCGGCCACTCCACGAACGATATAAGGGGTACGCCCTAGACAGGAGCCTCGTGTGACACCACAAATCACGCTCCTGTCCTCAATACCCCAGTGGATGATCGTCTCCAACAGTCGATCCCGGGTAATCCTTTTACTGCCACGTCACTGGCAGACTAACACACCACAGTGTTCTTCCGGGGGGACGACTTCACAACTGCTGCAGCAAAGTTCAAGGTATGGAGACTGGCTGCCTCGTGTAGACTGACTCAACTCCCACGTCAAGCAGACACGTCATCAATAACTGGGACACTAAAACACCTCACTTACAGGCTCAGACACAAACGCCCGACACATCCACTTCATAGATGGCGTTGTAGTCTGAGCAGCACCTCACCAGAGGTCAGCAGCGGCGGTGTAGAGTGCTGAACGGGACTGGAAACTGGCCCTTGTGGCCAGTACACGCCATCCTCACCAGGTGTCGTTGTCCGTTTGGCGGGGATTTCGGGAGCTGACCCACAGATGGCGTGGTCGTTACTGCTCCGTGCTCGGACGCTGGATCCGGGTTCGTAACATCATGATACAGTCCGTCCTGACTGGAAAGGCCCAAATTGCATACTCCACGTTGTCGGTGGATGACTCCAGTGATTACGACGCTGTTAAGAAGGTGGAGCTGATATCTTACCAGTTGGTGTTGGAAGCTAACAGACAAAAGTTACGAAACCTGAAGAAGTCATCAGAGCACACCTTCACTGAGTTTGCGAGCATCAAGGAACGGCTGTTCCAAGAATGGTGCAATTCTCGAAAGAGAGAAACGAAAGAGCAACTTTCGTTGCAACCAAGATCTCAAGACATACCCAGAAGAGCAACAGGTAGTGCGGCAGCCACTATGGTTGAAGAAAATATTTTGACGCATTTGCCCTCTACCAGGTATATTCAGAAGAGCTACCCACGACTGTTCAGCAAGCCCAAGCCGGAGGAAGAAAGAACCATCCCACATAGTGGCTTGAAAGTAGTCCAGGTAGTCCACGACGGACTAGTCCAAGCAATCCAAAAAGTTTGCTTTAGTCCAATGAGGAACATCGTGTGTTGGACTTGCGGGCAGAGAGGGCACATTGCTGCTAAGTGTAGACGCAGGGGAGGTAACGACCCACATAGGGAAGTGATTCTGGTGAATTGTGTAACACCACCAGTAGGAACCCAGTTTCAAGTGATGAGTAGAGAGAGACCAGAATTGTTTGCCCCTTACACTTTGAAAGGGTATGTAGCGAGTGATCAGACTGGTAGATCTGTTGTAGTGCTCAGAGATAGTGGAATAGCCCAGTCTCAGATCGTGAGAAACTCGTTACCCGAGGGAGTGAGTACTATGGAAAACAAAGGGTATTTTAGATGGGTTACCCTCGACACGGTACGCTGCCCCCTCAGTGCATGTACACTTAGACTCGTACTACTTCAGTGGCACTTGTGTGTTGGCAGTAGTTGATACCCTTTGTTATGATCTCAGGCTGCAGGAGAAACGAGTCTCCCCTTGAGTTATTCTGCCAGGACTAACATAACTAAGAGGTTAAGGAGATATAGACCTGGATATTTATATAGTAGACACTCGATTGAATTTGACAAATAGTTTGCATGAATGGAAAGTTAATAATAATATAAATATGTGATCGGTCATGAGATGTGGAGAATTTGCTGGGGGTGTGAGGCTCGCTTCTGAGGACGTTGACCTCACTTGAGCACCAGAAATCATGAGGGGAAGTCGCGCTCCGTTGATTTCATGTTAGAGAAGAGCCCCCTGGTTCATATACCTTCTAGAGGAAGGAAGTGTGCAGACGTTTCAGCTGTGGAGTCAATCTGGAAACCTGTGGGCTCAAGTCCTGGACGGCAGGAAGAGTTGTGAAGCCATCCAGAAACAGTTTCGTGGGCAGCCGTGTGAGCGCCCTGGTCAAGCGTCAGCGAGTGAGCGTCTTCGCAGGAACATTTCTGTAGTAAGTACATTTTAACCAGTTAACGGTGATTGCCTGTAGTTGGTCATGTACCCAGCGGCCGTAGCAAGTGTTTATTGATAAGTTAAGCAAACTTTACTAAGGCAGTGAACTGAAATAAGGGAATGAAGAGGAGACGACGACGTCTGCCCCCTCCGATCCCTTGTGGGTGACTGAGGGAGCCTAGCCCCTGGCCGAGTAGCTGCCCGCTACTCCGCCAGGGACTACAGGCGGAGAAGCCGCTCAGCGGGAGGCGGAGGATGGATTAGTCCGAACGGAGGAATCCCCTCAAGGTATTCAGGAAGCAGGGAGATGTCAGGTGAAACATTTATTGTGTGTAGTTCATTTCAGTTATATGTTTGTAGGGGAATATTTTTATTGGCGTATCAATGGGTTGCAGGTTTGTGTGAGGAAGGAGTTGGTGGGAATACTTTGAGGCCAGAGAAGAAATTATTGAGTGGAACTTCAAGGCTGTAGGAGTGGATGTGATACCCTGTGGGAGAGCAAGCCCCACAGTGAGGAATTGGACCTCAAACTGTGTAAAGAGGAGCAGTGAAGTGAAGTTTCACATGCTTCTGTGGAATCAGTGGTGGAGTACCTCTGGAGTCCAAGGAAAACTTCATGGTGCAGCAGCCTGGAAGAGCTGTAGAGGATCCTGGTAGAAAAACCTGGAAGAACCTGATGATATCAGGGTAGTGGACTTCCAGATGTGGGATGGTTGACGGTGTCCCACTCCCTATATTTCTCCTAACCCAGCTTAAAGAGTCATATCTCCATAACCTGAGCGTTCTCTGATATCCAAGGAACATTTTCATATGTGTGAGAATGTGGAGCATTATCAGGTTGGCTTTAAAATTGTCATTTAAGTTTAAATATGCAAGGGGCTTACGCCCTTTTGAGACACAAGATGGCGACGGGTCATTCTGTTTCCCGCCAAGTGTCGTGACATCTCCCGGCACCTGATTGGCCAGGTGAGGTCACTTGCCGGAAGTAACCAATTACGAGAGCCCTCGGGCGGTGTGACGTCACGAGAAGGAGGGCTTCGGGGGCGGCTGGCGCCTGGGCGGACAGAGTACATCATGGACTGTTACAGAGTGAGGACGCATCCAGGTGTGCTCCAGATCTTGAGGCCAGAAAGCTCCTACCGGTGAATTTAAGCATCGCTTTAATAATGCAGACAACCCGTGGAGTGGCAGGAAGCAAGGATTAGCCGGGATAAAGAGTCAAGAGCTCCATATTCAAGAGTCTGTAGCAGGGACAGACGTTTGGCTGGAGACGTCTGGGACGACCGACAAACCACGTTCTACATATCAAGCGAGTAGCGACAGCCAGGACGAATCCACTGGAAGTGAGGCAAGGGGAAGCTCCACTGGACTGCAATTGTGTCTACAGTGCCAGTGAGAAGAAGAGAAGGCCGACGGCGCAGGTACCCAAACAAAATGCATGAAAACTTGCAAAAAACGCAATATTATGCGAAATTCTAAGATTTGAAGGCCAAATCACATATGGACAGAAAACATGCAGTAGTATCGAAATACGAGGAAATTCGAATGTGTTTACCTAAAATAACACTACATGAAACACGTGAAAAAGGTCACTATATGACCAAATTCGAGGATTTTTACTTCAAATCATAAAAGGAGGTTTCTTGTTATTTTGATCATTAAAAATGCATATGAAAATATTGTTTCCAATACGAATTAAAAACTTCAATGTGTTTTCATTAGAATTAATTAAAATGTTCTTGATTTTCTCATTATATTAGAGAAAAAATGAGTACATGTAAAACCGCTCTAATCCGGCTGAAACGTCAAAATATGCAATAAAAATAGAATTTCTCTCCTAATCGTTGTTTTTGTTGTTATAGATTCAGCTACTCGGAACAAGTTCCAAGTAGCACGGGCTATAGTGAGCTCGTAGTGGACTTACTTGACACAGGAGCGGTGCTGCTCTCCTAATCAATATCTTACTCACTATTTAAACGCGGTACATATGGTAGATTGAAAATAAAGTATTTAGGGGAATTTGCAATCAATTATGTGTTTGTATTATATATTTCGAATATTTAATGACAATAAACCGAAAATGCTTAAAAACGTGAAAAAACTGCAAAATATTGCCTATATCACATATATACCAAATATTAAAAAAAAAGGATGGTTAACGTCAAAATGATGAAAATTCAATGATTTTTAGTACAAAACAAAATAAATGAAAACTTGCAAATAAACGCAATATTATGCGAAATTCTGATATTTATAGGCCAAATCATATATCAAGAGAAAACATGAAGTAGTATAGAAATATTAGTAACTTCGAATATGTTACCTAAGATCAAACTACATGAAACACGTGAAAAAGGTCACTATATTACCAAATTCGAGGATTTTTACTTCAAATCATAAAGCGAGGTTTCGTGTTATTGTGATCATTAAAAAGGCATATGAAAATGTTGTTTCCAATACAAATGATAAAAAAGTATGTGTTTTCTTTAGAAATCACTAAAAAGTTGCTGATTTTCCTGTTATATTACTGAAGGAAGAAGTATACGTAAAACCGCTCCAATCCGTCTGAAACGTCAAAAAAAAAAAAAAAAAAATTATCTCCAGATCAATATCTTTCTATTTTAACGGGTACATATGATTGATTGAAAATACAGTATTTAAGTTTAATTTGCAATCAATTATGTGTTTGCATCATATTGATCGTATATTTAATGAATTAATGATAATAAACCGAAAATGATTAAAAACGTTGAAAAATGGCAAAATATTGCAAAATCGTTGATATTTAGTTTATATCTCAAAAGGAAAAATGGATGATAAACTTCAAAATATTGCTAAATTCGATGATTTTTAGTACAAAACAAAATGCATGAAAACTTGCCAAAAAAACGCAATATTATGCGAAATTCTGAGATTTTAAAGCCAAATCACATATCGAGAGAAAACATGCAGTAGTATCAAAATATTACTAAATTTCAACATTTTTACCTAAGATGAAAAACGTGAAAAAGTCAATATATTACCAAATTCGATGATTTTTACTTCAAATCATATAGCGAGGTTTCGTGTTATTTAGATCATTAAAAGGCATATTGAAAACGTTGTTTCTAATACAAATGATAAAAATCAATGTGTTTTCATTAGACTTAACTAAAATGTTCCTGATTTTCCATTTATATTACCGAAAGAAGAAGTATACGTAAAAAAAAATTCGAATCTTGCTGAAACGTCGAAATATGCAATAAAAACAATTTCTCTCCTAATCAATATCTTACTATTTTAACAGGGTACATATGGTTGATTGAAAATAAAGTATTAAGGTTAATTTGATATCAATTACGTGTTTGCATCATATTATCGTATATATTATGAATTAATGCCAATAAACCGAAAATTATTAAAAACGTGGAAAAATGGCAAAATATTGCAAAATCGTTGATATTTAGTTTATATCTCAAAAAGGAAAAAAGGATGACAAACGTCAAAATATTACTAAATTCGATGATTTTTAGTACAAAACAAAATGCATGAAAAAGAAAAAGAAGTACACGTAAAAACACTCTAATCCGGCTGAAACGTCGAAATATGCAATAAAAATAGAATTTCTCTCCTAATCGTTGTTTTTGTTGTTATAGACTCAGCTAATCGGAACAAGTTCCTAGTAGCCAGGCTTTTTTTTGAGCCCGTAGTGGACTTACCTGGCACAGGAGCGGTGCTGCTCTTCTAATCTTTATCTTGCACACTATTTAAACGAGGTATAAATGGTAGATTGAAAAATAAGTATTTAAGGGTAATTAGCAATGAATTAAGTGTTTGCATCATATATATCGAATATTTAATGAATTAATGACAATAAACCGAAAATGCTTAAAAACGCGGAAAAATTGCAAAATATTGCCTATATCTTTGATATTTAGTTTATATCTCATAAAGGAAAAAAGGATGATAAACGTAAAAATATTGCTAAATTCGATGATTTTTTTTCAAAACAAATGCATGAAAACTTGCAAAACAAACAATATTTTGCAAAATTCTGAGATTTGTAGGCCAAATACCATATCGAGAGAAAACATGCAGTAGTATCAAAATATTACTAAATTTGAAATTTTTTACCTAAGATCACACAACATGAAAAACGTGAAAAAGTCAATAAATCACCAAATTCGATGATTTTTACTTCAAATCAAATAGCGAGGTTTGGTGTTATTTCGATCATTTAAAAGGATATGAAGATGTTGTTTCCAACACAAATGATAAAAAATCAATGTGTTTTCATTAGAAATAACTAAAATGTTCCTGATTTTCACTTTATATTATCGCAAGAATAAGTACACGTAAAACCGCTCTAATCTTGCTGAAACGTCGAAATATGCAATAACAACAAAATTTCTCTCGTAATCAATATCTTACTACTTATTTTAACGAGGTACATATGGTTGATTGAAAATAAAGTATTTAAGGTTAATTTCATATCAATTACGTGTTTGCAGCATCTTTATCATATACTAGTAGTACCCGCCACGCGTTGCTGTGGCTCAGTCCGGTTAAACGGAAAAAAAGGAAAGAGAAAGCGTACGTTTCTAATAAGTTTGATTTCACAATTCTTGTGGGTATACAATATTTTTTGTTGTTCAAATGTCTGTGGAGATATAGAGATTGTCTGGTTTGCCAATTCTAGAACAAGCAACATATAATTGTCCATGTGAGAAGCAATCCGTGTCTAGATATAAACTGTGCAATTCTAAAGATTGGCCCGGAACTTTGTTGATGGTAATTACAAACGCCAATCAAATTTGAAATTACAATCTCTTAAATTGATATGGCATATCTGTTGGGATCATAGGAATGCGAGGAATAAGGACATCTTCACCTGTGAAAGATCCTGTCAAGATTGTGGCTTCTACGACGTTGTTGATTTTTTTTACTGCAAAGCGCGAGGCATGGCAAAGTTTTGGCTGGTTGATATTTCGCAACATGATAATTGGCACGCCGATTTTCAATTGATGTACGTGCGATGGTATCCCTGGCAGATCGAGTGAATGCAAAAATTCTGTTGGATAATTAACCGCTTCATCTGCTTCTTCAACAGTGTCGACGGACTTGTATGTGACTGCCTTGCTTTGAATGTTAGACTGAACAATATTGATAAGTTCGTAGACGTCCTTGATCTTGGCCGCAAGAAGAGCTCGTTCATTCTGCCAATCGTGATTCTTATAATTGGTTTGAATATTGGGAAATACTTTATCAAAAAAATCTTCTTTTCATGTCACTAAATTGTAGAAGTTATGAGGCCATTAAATTCGTCCTGAGGTAAGATCAACTGGCACGTTTCCGTTCTCAATTTCCAGAAATTGATGTGAGAATATTCCAGTTGATGGATTGTTTTTCTGCTAGACACGCATATTTGTTGTTCATTTTAACGTCTTTACGTGGCGCCACGAAGTAGAGTATTTCAGGCAAGCATTTATTTCGTCCGCTGGTGACGATCGAGGAATTACAGGTAATGTTAGCCTGAAATCTCCTTCAAGCAATATTAATGAGTTCCCAAATAGTCTGATGTTTCCACGCAACTCTTGCAATGATGATCAAGAGTCTCGAAAGATTTTTTGTGGGCCATTGTGCAGTCATCCCAAACAGTAAGTTTACATTTGTGCAATGCTTTTCCAATGCCGGATGCTTTGGAAATGTTGCTCGTGGGAGTTTCAACGAATTGCATGTTCAATGGCAATTTCATAGCCGAAGTAGCAGTTCTTTCACCTGGTAGCAATGTCGCAGCTATTCCGGACGATGCAAGAGCTAAGGTTATGTCATTTTGGTATCGAAATGCTGCCAGAATCAATTTAATTAGGAAGGTTTTACAGTTCCTCTTGGCGCATCTTAAAAGATTTCTCCAAACCCGTTATTGCCAGTTTGAATTATTTGAATGTAAATGCCTTTTCGCTTAAGCGTTAGCTTAGGAATGTTTGACTGCACATACAACAACTGATCACCCGTGTTGTAATTTTGTTCACGACACAATTATACATCGAACGAAGCAGCAGCAGATTGTTTCGGTGATGGCATTTCCAATTTTGTTAGAACTTTGTTCGCGATTTCTAAACACAAATCTTCAGTCATTATCAACGCTTCGTTGAAGATTTCTGATGTTGAATCTATGTTCATATTTGAATTTTCCTTGCTTATTCGACGGATAATATCTTCAGCCATGTGCGATTTATATTTCTCCCATAACTCTGAATGAGACGAATGAGTGCAGGTGGTCAATATGATTGCAAACAATGGTCGAATTTGATTTGGATGTGACGTGTTGGACGCGTCATTAATTCATACATCCCAGTGTCGGCCGTTCTCCAATAAATTAAGAGCTTGACATGCACTGCGGAAAGTGGCATAAGTTATACCCTTGACAAACCTCAATGGCTGGAAAGACGTTGGACCGGGCACGTTTAATACAGCATACGAAGAAAGAGCATTCATCTTGATTGGTATGCACGGTATGCAGTCTGCCTGTCGTAGTTTATTTGAATATGCCAGGTTGTCCGTCGACTCGCTCTCCTTGTTTGCGTCGTTCAAATTATTTTCTACTCGAATTCTATGTGTAATGCATTGGCACTTCCGAATACAGCAGTGTTTTCGCAAACGCATCATTTTGACATAACGTGAAGAAGGCAGTTAACGTTGTAGCCGGTGAATTCATGTCTGTTTGTTGCGCATTTGCAGCTGTGAAATAAACGTGTTGTCCATTTTCTTGTTTTCAAAAAAAACAAAAAACTAACGAAATATATAAATTCAAACGCAGATCAATCGACACAGCTCAAATTCACCACCAATTGCACTGAAAATAAGAACAGTTAAAAAAAAGGAAAAAAAAGTGAAAAAAGAAACAAATAAGCTATACCAACGAAATGAATTGTATGGTAAACAACACAGCTCAGTTCCAACGCAACGTCACACAAAACAATTAAATCAAAATGAAAATAAATAAATATCTTTGAAAATTCAATTTATCAATGCAATCGGGAACATTGAAATGTAATCGTAACATATTTTGTATATCGTATGTTGCTCTAACGTGCAAAAGATGGCGCTGTTTTTCAAAAAACGCATGTTTTCACCTGTCACAGGTGTGACATCTGTATAGTATGTATATAAAAACACGCACGAATTCGAATGGAACGTTGTGCCGAAATCTCAAAGCAGTCAGTGAAGAACTTTCGAAGATTACAATGTGTGTTGCTCTTACGTCCTACAGATGGCGCGGTTAAAAAAAAAAAACATGGTTTTTCCGGTCATAAGTGAGGCATGGATATAGTAGGTATATAAGAACACTCGCCTATTCGAATGCAATGTGGTGTCAAATTTTAAAAGCAATCGGTAAAGAGGTTTCGAAGATTTCCCTGACATAAAAAACACACGAAAAACACAACTTAAAAAAAAAAAAAGGTATTTCCCGTGAACGACGTGACATGTATATAGTATGTGTATAAAATCCCGCTCGGATGCGATTGGAAGGTTGTGTCAAAATTTAAAGGGAATCGGTGAAGAACTGTCGAAGATTAGCGATTTTCAACAAACGAACATTTAAATTTTTATTTATATAGATATAATGAAATAATGACAATACACCGAAAATACTTGAAAATGTGGAAAAACTGCAAAATATTGCATAATTCGTTGATATTTGGTTTATATATCATTTACGAAAAAAGGATGATAAAAGTTAAAATATTGCTAAATTCGATGATTTTTAGTACAAAACAAAATGCATGAAAAATGGAAATAAACGCAATATTATACGAAATTCTGAAATTTTTAGGCCAAATCACGTATCGAGAGATAACATGCAGTAGTATCGAAATATTAGTAAATTAGAACATTTTCACCTAAGATCACACTACATGAAAAACGTGAAAAAAGTCACTATATTTCCAAACTCGGTGATTTTACTTTAAATCATAAAGCGAAGTTTCGTGTTATTTTGAACATTAAAAAGGCATATGAAAATGTGGTTTTCAAAACGTGGAAAACGGCAAAATATTGCCTCAATCGTTGATATTTGGTTTATATCTCCCATAAGGAAAAAAAGGACGATAAACTTCAAAATATTGCTATATTCGATGATTTTTAGTACAAAACAAAATGCATGAAAAAACTTGCAAAAATACGCAATATTATTCGAAATTCTGAGATTTGAAGGCAAAATCACATATGGAGAAAAAACATGCAATAGTATCGAATTATGAGTATATTCAAATATTTTTACCTAAAATCACACCACATTAAACATGGGAAAATGTCACTATATTACCAAATTCGAGGATTTTTACTTCAAATCATAGAGCGAGGTTTCGTGTTATTTTGATCATTAAATAGGCATATGAAAATGTTGTCTCCAATACAAATGATAAACATCAATGTGTTTTCATTAGAATTAACAAAAATGTTCCTGATTTTCATGTTATATTTCTGAAAGAAGAAGGACACGTAAAACCGCTCTAATCCGGCTGAAACGTTGATATATGCATTAAAAACAGATTTTAATGCATCTCTCCAAATCAATATCTTACTCACTATTCTAACAGGGTACAAATGGTTGATTGAAAATAAAGTATATAAGGTTAATTTGCAATCATACAAATCAGGTTATCTTGAGGTTTTCTTCAGATGATTTCGGGGCTTTAGTGTCCCCGCGACCCGGTCCTCGACCAGGCCTCCACCCCCAGGAAGCAGCCCGTGACAGGTGACTAACACCCAGGTACCTATTTTACTGCTAGGTAACAGGGGCATAGGTTGAAAGAAACTCTGCCCATTGTTTCTCGCCGGTGCCTGGGATCGAACCCAGGACCACAGGATCACAAGTCCAGCGTGCTGTCCGCTCGGCCGACCGGCTCCCCGGTTAATTTGGTTAAGGTTAATAAGGTTAATAAGGTTAATAAGGTTTAATTTGCAATTATGCGTTTACATCGCATTTATCGTATATTTAATGAATTAATTACAATAAACCGAAAATGCTTAAAAACGTGGAAAAATGACAAAATATTGCCTAAAATCGTTGATATTTGGTTTATATCTCATAAAGGAAAAAGAGGATGATAAACGTCAAAATATTACTAAATTCGATGATTTTTGGTACAAAACAAAATGCATGAAAACTTGCAAAAAACGCAATATTATGCGAAATTCTGAAATTTGAAGGCCAAATCACATATGGAGAGAAAATATGCAGTAGTATCGAAATTTCGATTTAATGACAAAGACCCGAAAATGCTTAAAAACTTGGAAAAATGGCAAGATATTGCATAAATCGTTAATATTTGGTTTATATCTCAAAAGGAAAAGGGGATGATAAACGTCAAAATATTACTAAATTCGATGATTTTTAGTACAAAACAAAATGCATGAAAACTTGCAAAAAACGCAATATTATGCGAAATTCTGTGATTTGAAGGCCAAATCACATATGGAGAGAAAACATGCAGGAGTATCGAAATACGAGTACATTCGAATATGTTTACCTAAAATCACACTACATGAAACACGTGAAAAAGGTCATTATATGACCAAATTCGAGGATTTCTACTTCAAGTCATAAAGCGGGGTTTCGTGTTATTTTGATAATTAAAAAGGCATATGAAAATGTTGCTTCCAATACATATGATAAAAATCAATGTGTTTTCATTTGAATTACCTAAAATCTTCCTGGTTTTCCCCTTATATTACCGAAAGAAGAAGTACACGTAAAACCGCTCTAATCCGGCTGAAACGTCGAAATATGCAATACAACAGAACTTCTCTCCTAATCAATATCTTACTATTTTAACGAGGTGCAAATGGTTAATTGAAAATAAACTATTTAAGTTTTTTTTTGCAATCAATTATGTGTTTTCATCATATTTATCGTATATATAATGAATTAATGACAATAAACCGAAAATGTTAAAAAACATTGAAAAATGGCAAAATATTGCCTAAATTGTTGATATTTACTACACATCACATATGGACAAAAAGGATTAAAAACGTCAAAATATTGCTAAATTCGATGATTTTAGTACAAAACAAAATACATGAAAACTTGCCAAAAAAACGCCACATTTTGCGAAATTATGAGATTTGATGTTGCAATCACATACCGAGAAAAACTTGCAGTAGAATCGAAATATTAGTAAATTCGAATATTTTTACCTAAAACCACCCTATATGAAACACGTGAAAGAACTCACTACATTACCAAATTCGATGATTTTTACTTCAAATCATAAAGCGAGGTTTCGTGTTATTTTGATCATTAAAAATGCTTATGAAAATGTAGTTTCCAATACAAATGATAAAAATTATATGTTTTCATTAGAATTAATTTAAATGTTTCTGATTTTCCAGTTACATTACTGAATAAAGAAGAACACATAAAACCGCTTTAATCCGGCTGAAACGTCGAAATATGCAATAAAAAAGGATACAAATGGTGTATTTTAAACTAAGTATTAAAGGTAAATTTGCAATCAATTATGTGTTTGCATCATATTTATCGTATAAATAATAAATTAATAACAATTATCCGAAAATGCTTATAAACGTGGAAAATGGCAAAATATTGCTAAAATCGTTGATATTTGATATACATCACATAAGGAAAAAAAAGGATGGAAAACGTCAAAATATTGCTAAATTCGATGATTTTAGTACAAAACAAAATGAAAACTTGCCAAAAAAGGCAATATTGTGCGAAATTATGAGATTTGAAGGCGAAATCACATATCGAGAGAAAACATGCAGTAGTATCGAAATATTAGTAAATTCGAATATTTTTACCTGTGACGATAATCTCTTTCATGAGAGATTGAGCCTGCTCTTCCCTACATAAAGTTACTTAAACACATACAACAATGAGATGCTACCATCAAGATACGTCTACCAGTAGCACAAAACGTTTTGACCAGGAGGCAAAAGTACCCTAAACCCCCACTCCACACTCCCTCCATGCCGGCTCGCCCGTCGTCAACCAGCAAACTACCATTCCAGTCTGCCTGCTTCTGATTGGTGACCTGCCGTCTGCACACCTGCACCTCTGCACCTCAGCGCCCTCTACCTAAGTCGATGTCTGGGCTTGAACCAGCCATTGAAGTCAGAATATCCTTGTGCTCTCAAGCTGTGAACAACCAACTGATACGCGTCCTGTTTATTGGTGGAGGTTCCCAGCTAGCGCTATATTCTCAGCACCTGTTTATGTCATTTTGTCTTTATATTATTCCTATAGTAATTTATCCCTGTTCTTAATGTTTATGACTTGTTTTTTTGCCCTGTACATAGCCAAGGGATTGTCTTTGCTTTTAAATTTGCTTTCCAGTTAATTAAAGTTTCATTGTTCATACTATGTGTTTTGCGTGTCGTCCCTTACTCTACCACAGACAACAGCCAAGCAGTCTCTTTTTTTTTGTAAATGTGACAGGCATTGACACCAGCCATTAGGAGGACTGCAGAACATCTACACTCCAACACTTTCCCGTCACATACCTAAAATCACAGTACATGAAAAACGTGAAAAAAGTCACTAATTTACAAAATTCGAGGATTTTTACTTCATATCATAAAGCGAGGTTTCTTGTTATTTTAATCATTAAAAAGGCATAAGAAAATGTTATTTCCAATACAAATGATAAAAATCAATGTGTTTTCATTTGAATTAACTAAATTATTCTTGATTTTCCTGTTATATTATTGATAGAAGAAGTACACGTAATACAGCTCTAATCCGGCTGAAACATCGATATACGCTATACAAAAAGAATTTCTCTCCTAATCAATATGTAACTCACTATAAGCGAGGTACAAATGGTTGATTGAAATTAAGTATTTAAGGTTAATTTGCAATCAATTATGTGTTTGCATCATATTTAACGTATATATATAATGGATTAATGACAATAAGCCGAAAATGCTTATAAAAGTGGAAAAAATGGCAAAATATTGCCAAAATCGTTGCTATTTCGTATATATCATATAAGGGGGAAAAATGGACGAAAAACGTCAAAATATTTCTAATTCGATGATTTTAGTACAAACAAATGCATGAAACTTGCCAAACCAACGCAATATTATTCGAAATTATGAGATTTGAAGGTGAAAATCACTTATCAGGAGAAAACGTGCTATGGAATCGAAATATTAGTGTATTCGAATATATTTACATAAAGTCCCTTTACATGAAAAACGTGAAAAAACTTACTATATTACCAAATTCGAGGATTTTTACTTCGAGATTTTTCGAATCTCGAAAGCGAGATTTCGTGTTATTTTGATCATTAAAAAGGCAAATGAAATGTTGTTTCAAAATGTTTCTAATTTTCCCTTTATATTACCGAAAAAAGAATTACACATACAACCGCTCTAATCCGGCTGAAACGTCGAAATTTGCAATAAAAACAGAATTTCTCTCCTAATGAATATCTTTCTCATTACATTAACGAGGTTCATATGGTTGATTGAAAATAAAGTATTTAAGGTTAATTTGCCAAAAAATTATGTGTTTGCATCATATTTATCGTATATATAATGAACTAATGACAATAAACCGAAAATATTGTGAACTAATGACAATATACGCAATATAATGAACTAATGACAATATACGCAATATTGTGCGAAATCATGAGATTAAAAGGTGAAATCACATTTCGAGAAAAACGTGCAGTAGAATCGAAATATTAGTAAAATCGAATATTTTGACCGAAAATCACCCTACATGAAAACCGTGAAAAAACTCACTACATCACCAAATTCGAGGAGTTTTACTTCCAATCATAAAGCGAGGTTTCGTGTTATTTTGACCATTAAAATGTATATGAAAATGTTGTTTCCAATACAAATGATAAAAATTCAATGTGTTTTCATTAGAATTAACTAAAATGTTTTTGATTTCCCTGTTATATTACTGAAAAAAGAAGTACACGTAAAACCGTTCTAATCCGGCTGAAACGTCGAAATATGCAATAAAAAAAGAATTTATCTCCCAATCAATATCTAACTCACTCTATTAACGAGGTACAAATGGTTGATTGAAAAATAAATATTTAAGGTATATTTGCAATCGATTATGTGTTTTCATCATATATATCGTATATATATATAATGAAAACATGACAATAAACTGAAAATACTTAAAACGTGGAAAAATGACACAATATTGCCTAAGTCGTTGAAATTTGGTATATATTACAAGATATATTATTATATCTCGCATATCGAGAGAAAACATGCAGTAGTATCGAGATATTAGTAAATTCATATGTTTTTTATCTATAATCACAGTACTTGAAAAACGTGAAAAGTCACTAAATTACGAAATTCCTGGATTTTTATTTCAAATCATAAAGCAAGGTGTCGTGTTATTCTTATCATTAAAGAGGCACATGAAAATGTTGTTTCCAATACAAATAATAACATCAATATGTTTATATTAAAATTAACTAAAATGGATCTGATTTTCCCGTTATATTACCCAAAGAAGTTATTACCAAATTTCCTTATATTACACGTAAAACCACTCTAATTCGACTGAAACGTCAAAATATGCTATGCAAACAGAATTTCTCTCCTAATCAATATCTTACTCACGATAATAACGAGGTACAACTGGTTGATTGAAAATAAAGTATTTAAGGTTAATTTGCAATTAATTATGTGCTTGCATCATATTTATCGTATATATAATGAATTAATGAAAATAAAACAAAAATACATAAAAACGTCGAAAAATGGCAAAATATTGCCTAAATCGTTGATATTTGGTATACATCACATAAGGAAAAAAAAGATGAAATAGTCAAAATATTGATAAATTCGATGATTGCCAAAAAACGCAATATTATGCGAAATTATGAGATTTGAAGACGAAATCGCATATCGAGAGAAAACGTGCAGTAGAATCGAAATATTAGTAAATTCGAATAGTTTTACCTAAAATCACTCTGCATGAAAAAGGTGAAAAAAGTCACTGAATTAATAAATTCGAGGATTTTTACTTCAAATCATAAAGCGAGGTTTTATTTTAATCATTAAAAAGGCATATGAAAATGTTATTTCCAATACAAATGATAAAAAATCAACGTGTTTTCATTAGAATTAACTAAAATGTTTTTGATTTTCCCCTTTATATTATCGAAAGAAGAAGTGCACTTAAAACCGCTCTAATCCGTCTGAAACGTCGATATATACTATAAAAACAGAATTTCTCTCCTATTCAATATCTTACTCACTATATTAACGAGAAACAAATGGCTGATTGAAAACTAAGAATTTAAGGTTCATTTGCAATCAATTATGTGTTTGCATCATATATATCGTATATATAATGAATTAATGACAATGAACCGAAAATGCTTAAAACGTGGAAAAATTGCAAAATATTGCCTAAGTAGTTGCTATTTGATATATATTACATAAGGAAAAATGGATGAAAAAGTCAAAATAATGCTAAATACTATGATTTTTAGTTCAAAACAAAATGCATGAAAACTTTCTTGAAAGTTTCTTGAAAGTATCTTGAAAGCGAAATTCTGAGATTTGAAGGCGAAATCAAATATTGAGAGAAAACATACAGTAGTGTCGAAATATTAGTAAATTCTAATATTTTTACCTAAAATCACACTTCATGGAAAACGTGAAAAAAGTCACTAAATTTCCAAATTCGAGGATTTATACTTCAAATAATAAAAGCAAGGTTTCGTGTTATTTTGATCATTAAAAATGCATATAAAGATGTTGTTTCCAATACAAATGATAAAAATTCAATGTGTTTTCATTAGAATTAATTTAAATGTTTCTGATTTTACTGTTATATTACTGAAGAAAGAAGTACACGTAAAACCGCTCTAATCCGGCTGAAACGTTGATATATGCAATACAAAAAGAATTTCTCAATATTTAGATAATCAATATCTAACTCACAGTAACCGAGGTACAAACAGATGATTGAAAATTAAGTATTTAAGGTAAATTTGCAAACAATTATGTGTTTGCATCATATTTATCGTATGTATAATGAATTAATGACAATAATCCGGAAATGCTTATAAACGTGGAAAAAATGGCAAAATATTGCCTAATCGTTGATATTTGGTATACATCACATAAGGAAACAAAGGATGAAAAACATCAAAATATTGTCTATATAAAATACTATTAATCTATTATATTGCATAATATCGAAATATTAGTAAATTCGAATATTTTTAATTAAAATCACTCTACATGAAAAACGTGAAAAAACTCACTAAATTACCAAATTCGAGGATTTTTACTTCAAATCATAAAGCGAGATTTCGTGTTATTTTGATCATTAAAAAGGTATATGAAAATGTTGTTTCCAATACAAATGTTAAAAATTCAATGTGTTTTCATTAGAGTTAACTAAAATGTTTCTGATTTTCCTGTTATATTACTGAAAAAAGAAGTACACGTAAAACCGCTCTAATCCGGCTGAAACGTCGAAATATGCAATAGAAAAAGAATTTCTCTCCCAATCAATATCTAACTCACTATAATAACGAGGTACAAATTGTTTTTTTGCATATATATATATATATATATATATATATATATATATATATATATATATATATATATATATATATATATATATATATATATATATATATATATATATATATATATATATATATATATATATATGCGAACAAGCCTGAATGGTCCCCAGGACAATATGCAACTGAAAACTCACACCCCAGAAGTGACTCGAACCCATACTCCCAGGAGCCACGCAACTGGTATGTACAAGATGCCTTAATCCACTTGACCATCACGACCGGACAAAATGAGGTGATAGCCGAGGCTATTTGAACCACCCCACCGCCGGCACTCGGATAGTAATCTTGGGCATAGCATTTTACCAAATCACCTCATTCTTTGGGGCACACGTGAGGAACACAAATGCGAACAAGCCTGAATGGTCCCCAGGACAATATGCAACTGAAAACTCACACCCCAGAAGTGACTCGAACCCATACTCCCAGGAGCCACGCAACTGGTATGTACAAGACGCCTTAATCCACTTGACCATCACGACCGGACAAAATGAGGTGATAGCCGAGGCTATTTGAACCACCCCACCGCCGGCACTCGGATAGTAATCTTGGGCATAGCATTTTACCAAATCACCTCATTCTTTGGGGCACACGTGAGGAACACAAATGCGAACAAGCCTGAATGGTCCCCAGGACAATATGCAACTGAAAACTCACACCCCAGAAGTGACTCGAACCCATACTCCCAGGAGCCACGCAACTGGTATGTACAAGACGCCTTAATCCACTTGACCATCACGACCGGACAAAATGAGGTGATAGCCGAGGCTATTTGAACCACCCCACCGCCGGCACTCGGATAGTAATCTTGGGCATAGTAATCTTGGGTGTTTTGGTAAAATGCTATGCCCAAGATTACTATCCGAGTGCCGGCGGTGGGGTGGTTCAAATAGCCTCGGCTATCACCTCATTTTGTCCGGTCGTGATGGTCAAGTGGATTAAGGCGTCTTGTACATACCAGTTGCGTGGCTCCTGGGAGTATGGGTTCGAGTCACTTCTGGGGTGTGAGTTTTCAGTTGCATATTGTCCTGGGGACCATTCAGGCTTGTTCGCATTTGTGTTCCTCACGTGTGCCCCAAAGAATGAGGTGATTTGGTAAAATGCTATGCCCAAGATTACTATCCGAGTGCCGGCGGTGGGGTGGTTCAAATAGCCTCGGCTATCACCTCATTTTGTCCGGTCGTGATGGTCAAGTGGATTAAGGCGTCTTGTACATACCAGTTGCGTGGCTCCTGGGAGTATGGGTTCGAGTCACTTCTGGGGTGTGAGTTTTCAGTTATATATATATATATATATATATATATATATATATATATATATATATATATATATATATATATATATATATATATATATATATATATATATATAATGAAATAATGAAAATAAACCGAAAATGCTTAAAAACGTGGAAAAATGGCAAAATATTGCCTAAATCGTTGATATTTGGTATACATCACATAAGGAAAAAAAAGATGAAATAGTCAAAATATTGCTAAATTCGATAATTTTAGTGCAAAACAAAATGCATGAAAACTTGCCAAACTTGATTTTCCCTATTGTACTACCGAAAGAAGAAGTACACTTAAAACTGCTCTAATCCGGCTAAAACGTCGATATATGCTATTAAAACAGAATTTCTCACCTAATCAATATATTACTCACTTTTATTAACGAGGAACAAATGGTTTATTGAAAACAAAGTATTTAAAGTTAATTTGCAATCAATTATGTGTTTGCAATATATTTATCGTCTATAATGAATCAAAAAAGCTTAAAACGTGGAAAAATGCAAAATATATCCTAAGTCGTTGTCATTTGATATATATTACATAAGGAAAAATGGATGAAAAACGTCAAAATATTGCTAAATTCGTTGATTTTTAGTTCAAAACAAAATGCATGAAAACTTGCAAAAAAAAACGCAATATTATGCAAAATTCTGTGATTTGAAGGCCAAATCACATATGGAGAGAAAACATGCAGGAGTATCGAAATACAAGTACATTCGAATATGTTTACCTAAAATCACACTACATGAAACACGTGAAAAAGGTCATTATATGTTCTGAGATTTGAAGGCGAAATCACACATCGAGAGAAAACATGCAGTAGTATCAAAATATTAGTAAATTGGAATATTTTTACCTAAAATCAATGTACATGAAAAACGTGAAAGAAGTCACTAAATTATCAAATTCGATGATGTTTACTTCAAATAATAAAGCGAGGTTTCGTGTTATTTGATAATTAAAATGGCATATGAAAATGTTGTTTCCAAAACATATAATAAAAATCAATGTTTTTTCATTAGTTATAATTAAATTATTCCAGATTTTCCTGTTATATTACTGAAAGAGAAATATACGTAAAAGCACTCTAATCCGGCTGAAACGTCGAAATATGCAATAATAACAGAACTTCTCTCCTAATCAATATCTTACTCACTATTTTAACGAGTATTGTGGGTTGGGTGTTGTCGTTGATCCTTCTTTATGTACAACCCTACCCAAAACTCGGTAGAGTGCTTATACTTTACCAGGAGATCACCCTGGGTACTTCTGGGTCATGGAGACCGCATCCCCTAAACGTCACACGTTTAGGGGATGCGGCTCCAATACTTAGCCACGTTTTCACGTGCACACACCCACTCGAGCCGCTGTGACTCCCCACTCTCTCCTTATGTGATATGATCTCCTCAATCCCCTTTGTTTTTATTAGTATTCCAATCTACCCTGTCCATAGCTGTGGTTCTTGGTTCTTTCTCTCTCTCTCCTTCTTTCCTACTTCCTGGGAAACCTCACTAGGACAAGGGCAAACACCGGCAAATTTGAATATATTTACTGGACAAAGCACATGCACAACACATACACACATATAACAATAATAATGATGAATCCTACACTCTGTACTATTTAAGTCAGGTTACACTCCAATACCATCAGAACTTGATAAGCAGGTACTACTTGATATCTGCTTATCAAGTGGTATCCTATCTCCTGATTCACCACCTAATACTACCAACCTCCTCAAGTAGGTCAAGTCTTATAACACAATGTTGCACTATCAGCAAGAGAATATATATATCTATAAACATGTACAAGGAAAACCTGCGTATGAATGCAATAACATAAATATTAGTATAAATGTTCCTTGATATACGACAACGATCAATCGATCACCCTATCAGTCCTAGAACACATATGTATGTCTCTGCAGGTAATTCAGCCTACGACTGTAAATCTATACTTCAGTATAAATACTCCTTGGCACAAAAATGGCAAACTATCACTCACCTTTCACTGCGTCTTGCACGCTAATGACAACCAAACACTCTACCAACTCCCTACAAGTAATCAACTAGAACTTCCCTTCCACCTCTGGAAGTTCACTACCCTGACATCTTCAGGTTCTTCTGGGTTTATCTACCAGGATCCTCCGCAGCTCCTCCAGGCTGCTACACCATGAAATCTTCCTTGAGCAACTATGGTGCTCCACCACTTCTACTAGGGTCCTCTACAGCTCTCTTGGCTGCTACACTATGAAGTTTTTCTTGATCAACAATAGTGCTTCACCACTGGTATCACAAAAACTCGTGAAACTTCATTCCATTACTCCTCTTCTCACAGCTCGAGGTTCTCTTCCTCACTGTATAGCTGCTCTCCCACAGAGCTCAGTACTTTCCACTACCTTGGAGTCTCATCAACTACTCCCTCTTTGCTGGCTTCGAAGTTCTCAGCAACTTCTTCCAAAGACAAACCTGCAACCCATTGACACTCCAATAAAAACGTTCCCCCTTAAACACATAAACGAAATAATCCACACAATATGTTTGCACCTAACATATCTCTGATCTCTTCATACTGTGAGAGTGGACTCCCCCGTTTAGGCTGGTCCATGCTCCGCCCGGCCAGGCGGCCCTCGAGGCAGCTACCCCGCCAGGAGCTGGGCTCCTTCAGTCATCTGCCACCGCTCACAGGAGACGGACGTCGCTCCGTCCTCCAGGACGTTCCTCCATCTCCACTCTCTTATTTTAGGCCTTCTGCCTTACCAAAACATGCCTAACTTATCAATAAACATTTGCTACTTTCGCTGGGCACACGACCAACTACATGTAATCACTATAAACAGGCATAAAATCGTGCTTACCACAGATTATCTAGTCGAGGGCGCTCTTCCTCTGACGAAGTCTGATCAGGGCGCTCCCACGGCCAACGATACGGCGCTCTGGGCGGCTTAACAAACTCTCCTTGCCGTCCAGGACTTGAGACCTCACGTTCCCAGCTCGATTCTACAGCTGGAACGTCTGCACACTTCCTTTCTCATGAAGGTATATCCAACAGGGGAACCTCTCCAACGGGAGCTCAAATGGAGCGCTGCTTCCCCTTACGATGTCTGATACTCCAGTGGGGTCAGAGCCCTCCAGAAGCGAGCCTCACGCCTCCAGCAATTTATCCACATCTCATAACCAGTCATTTATCTATTTTCTTATTCACTGCCCACATTCTTAAACTCTCTGTAAAATTTACCCAATTAAATTACATATGAATCTTCATGTCTGTATATCTCCAACCTCCTAGTCAGGTCAGGCTTGATAGAATAATTCTCAAACGGTAGATTGAAAATAGAGTATTTAAGGATAATTTGCAATCAATTATGTGTGTGCAGTATATTTATCGTATATATAATGAATTAATGACAATAAACCGAAAATGCTTAAAAACGTGGAAAACGGCAAAATATTGATTAAATCCTTTATATTTGGTTTATATCTCATAAAGGACGAAAAGATGATAAACGTCAAAACATTGCTAAATTCGATGACTTTTAGTACAAAACAAAATGCTTGAAAACTTGCAAAAAACGAAATATTATGCGAAATTCTGTGATTTGAAGGCCAAATCACATATGGAGAGAAAACATGCAGTAGTATCGAAATACGAGAAAATTCGAATATGTTTACCAAAAATCACACTACATGTAACACGATAAAAAGGTCACTATAAGAACAAATTCGAGGAATTTGTACTTCAAATCATAACGTCGTAATATGCAATATATAACCTAAGCCTCAGGTTTCGCATGTGAAAGGTATTAAGCCGTCTCTCCTGGCGAGAGCGCAGGGTCCAGGATTCCGAGCCGTATAGAAGTGTGCTCACCACACATGTCATGTAGACCTGTGCCTTGGTGCGTACTGTCAGTTTGGCATTTTCCCAAACGCGCTTTGTGAGCCTGGCCAATGTTGTTGCGGCCTTCCCGATACGCTTGTTGAGCTCAGTGTCCTGGGAAAGGGTGTCTGAGATTGTGGAGCCCAGGTACACAAACTCGTGAACTGCCTCCAGCACATAGTCTGCTATATTTATACAGGGTAGCTCATTGACATCTTGTCCCATCACCTGTGTCTTCTTCAGGCTGATTGTCAGGCCGAATGCGGAACAGACTGCGGCAAAGCGGTTGAGTAGCTGCTGCAGGCCTTTTGCTGTGTGTGTGGTGATCGCTGCGTCGTCGGCGAAGAGGAACTCCCTGAGGATTCGCATCTGTACTGTTGTCTTTGCTCGGAGTCTGGATAGATTATAGAGGTTTCCATCAGATCTTGTATGGAGATAGATGCCTTCTGTGGTTGTTCCAAAGACATGCTTGACGAGGATCGCGAAGAAGATGCCGAACAGGGTTGGAGCAAGAACACACCCTGTTTAACACCACTGTTGATGTTGAATGGTTCAGAAGTTGAGCCGTCGTACACGACTGTCCCCTTCATGTCCTTGTGGAACGATTGTATCATGTTGAGTAGGATGGGTGGACAGCCAATTTTGGCCAAGACTTGAAGAGTCCGTCCCTACTCACGAGGCCGAAGGCCTTTGTAAGGTCAATAAAGGCAATGTACAAGGCTTTTCTCTGCTCCCTGCACTTTTCTTGAAGCTGTCTCAGGGAGAACACCATGTCAGTGGTCGACCTCTCTGCTCGAAAACCACACTGTGACTCGGGGTACATTCTTTCGGCAAGAATCTGAAGCCTGACCAAAACGACCCTAGCAAGGAGTTTGCCAACGACGCTGAGGACGCTGATATACCGCGATAGTTGTTTACATCGCTTCTGTCACCTTTATTTTTGTAGAGAGTGATGATGTTTGCATCTCTCATGTCTTGTGGCACCGAGCCCTCCCTCCAGCACTGGCACAGAAGTTCATGAAGCTCAGATTTAAGTGTTCCACGAGCGCACTTGAGAACTTCAGGCGGAATCCCGTCGTCTCCTGGGGCCTTCCCTGAGGAAAGTGAATCCACTGCTTTCTCAACTTCTTCCACAGTTGGTTCAAGATCAAGTTCTTCCATGATGGGCAGGCATTCAATTGCATCCATATCCTCTACGCTGACCATGTGCTCTCTGAAGTAGAGTTCGGAGTAATGTTTCACTCAGCGATTCATCTGTTGATCACGGTCTTTAATGATCTCTCCTGTGGCTGACTTTAGAGGAGCCGTCCGGTTTTGTGTAGGGCCTGTTGCCTGTTTGATCCCTTCGTACATGCCTCTTATGTTGCCGACAGTGGCCGCAGTCTGGATGCTGGAACAGAGTCGAAGCCAGTAATCGTTAGCAGAACGCCTAGCAGTTTGTTGAACTCTGCTGCGGGCAGTACGGAGGGCCTGTAGGATCCTTTGTGAGGACAGGTTCTTGTAGGATGAGAGAGCTCGTCTCTTTTCCTCTACGAGGGGTAACAGTTCCTCTGCACTGGCCTCGAACCAATCTGCTGACTTATTCTCCCTCTTACCGAAGGTGGACATGGCAGTGTTGAAAATAGTGCCCCTGAGATGTAACCACCTCTCACTTGCGCTATCGCAGGGTGGTACAGGAAGGGCATTTACCAGCGCCGCAGTGAATTCCTGCCCCTTGTGAAGGTCACGGGTCTTGTTTACGTTAATGCGTGGTCTTCCCTCCTTCTTTGCTCTGTGGATTTTCCGGGGCTGGAACTGTACTCTGCAAACGACGAGAGAGTGGTCGGTGTCGCAATCTGCGCTCTGGAAGCTGCGAGTCAGTTTGACATTTCTCAGATTGCTACGCCCCATAAGCACCAGGTCGAGTTGGTGCCAATGCTTAGACCTGGGATGTCTCCAGAAAACCTTATGCTGGGGCCTAGTGTCGAAGAAGGAATTGGTGATGCAGAGATCATGATGGCAGCAGAACTCCAGGAGGCGCTGCCCACTCTCATTTATCTTCCCAAATCCAAACTGGCCCAGAGAGGAAGGCCAAGAGCTGTGATCAGAACCAACTCTTGCATTAAAATCTCCCAGGAGGAAGATTGGCTCTTGTTGAGGTATGTCTCTGAAAGCTAGGCGGAGGTCATCATAGAACTCGTCCTTCGCTTCGGTCAGTGTTGGTGCATAGGTATTGATGAGGCTGACCATTCCTACTGCTGTATGAAGCTGAAGTTTGATGATCCTTGCAGACCCCTCCATAGGCGGTACTATGGACCCTAACAACTTGTTCCTGATGGCAAAGCCAACGCCATGCTCCCTTACCTCTTCTGGTGCTTTGCCCTGCCAGCAGAAGGTAAAGTCCTTCTCCCGTATGCTGCCGGTTGCGAGCAGACGTGTCTCCTGAGGGCGACTATGTCCATTTGGAGCCTGCACAGTTCATTGTTGATCACAGATGTCTTGCGGGCGTCGTTCACTTCCAGTAGATCTTCCGAGTGACCCGGTGTCATGGTTCTTACATTCTATGTGCCCAGTTTGAGAGCTGGGTGGCTCTGTGTTTGTTTTCTTTTGCCTGGTGCATGGGTTGACGATCCGCTTATTGGATTGTGGCCTAAGCCCCACGCACCCAGTGGAGCAGGCGGACCGTGGTGGGACAGCACCTTATTGGCTGGGGGCTGCCCAGCTTGAGGCGGGCGGTAGCTGTCCTATGAAATCGGATGATTTCTCCCACCGACGGAAGCAATCCTCGCACCTTACTCTACGCCAATTGAGTGGTAGGCTTATCGCCGGTAACTGTCACTTCCCGTGTTGAGCCATCGCCAAGGCGATGCTGGAGTGTCCTCTCCCGGGCACAGGCCTGGGCAGTAATTATGGAGGATCAGCTGTTGCCCATGCAGCAGATCCACCCTCTCCACACCACCGATGTGATCCAAGGGAAGGGCAGGCGCCGATACGCTTGACACCAGTGTCGTCGAAGGAGTTGCCAGATTGTCGCTGTAAACAGCTGCAAACTGCCTTAGGGACTCCGACTCCGGATTTTTCCTCAGGGTTGACTCCCGAAGTCTTTTCCATGGGTGGGTTTAGCCACAAGACACCAGAGGTTTGAATTCGGGGTTTTCCTTCCCCTAGATGAGCTGCCTTTCCAGGCTAACGAGTCCCATCTGCCCGAAGAAACTGGTTTTAAGGCGCCAGAGACCCGCCTTCGCCCCTTCTCCTGTTGGTAGAAGCAGGTCCGCCAGGCCTAGAGGCTAAGCCACACGTGCAGGCCAGGAGCTGGTCTTGGTCACTTTTAATTCTTTAAATAATTAATTTTCACAATAACTTTTCCTGTTATATTGCTGTTAAAAGAAGTACATGTAAACCGCTCGAATCCGTCTGAAACGTCGAAATATGCAATATAAATAGAATTTCTCTCCTAATCAATATCTAACTCACTATATTATCTTGAGGTTATCTTGAAATGATTTCGGGGTTTTTTAGTTTCCCCGTGGCCCGGTCCCCGACCAGGCATCCACCCCCAGGAAGCAGCCCGTGACAGCTGACCCAGGTACCTATTTTACTGCTAGGTAACAGGGGCATAGGGTGAAAGAAACTCTGACCAATGATTCTCGCCGGCGCCTGGGATCGACCCCAGGACCACAGGTTCACAAGTCCAGCGTGCTGTCCGCTCGGCCGACCGGCTCCTCGGCCGATCAACGAGGTACAAATGGTTGATTTTATATTAAGTATTTAAGGTTAATTTGCAATCAATTATGTGTTTGCATCATATTTATCGTATATATAATGAATTAATGACAATAATCCGAAAATGCTTTAAAACGTGGAAAAATGGCAAAATATTGTCTAAATCATTGATGTTTGGTATACATCACATAAGGGAAAAAAGGATGAAAAACGTCAAAATATTGCTAAATTCGATGATTTTAGTTCAAAACAAAATGCATGAAAACTTGCCAAAAAAATGCAATAATTTGCGAAATTATGAAATTTGAAGACGAAATCACATATCGAGAGAAAACGTGCAGTAGAATCGAAATATTCGTATATATGAATATTTTTACCTAAAATCCCAGTACATAAAAAGGTGAAAAAAGTCACTAAATTAATAAATTCGAGAATTTTTACTTCAAATCATAAAGCGAGGTTTTGTGTTATTTTGATCATTAAAAAGGCATATGAAAATGTTGTTTCCAATACAAATGATAAAAATCAATGTGTTTTCATTAAAATTAACTAAAATGTTATTGATTTTCACCTTTATATTACCGAAAGAAGAAGTACACTTAAAACCACTCTAATCCGGCTGAAACGTCGATATATGCCATAAAAACAGAATTTCTCTCCCAATCAGTATCTTACTCACTATATTAACAAGGAACAAATGGTTGATTGAAAACAAAGAATTTAAGGTTAATTTACAATCAATTATGTGTTTGCGTCATATTTATCGTATATATTTATTAAATTAATGACAATATACCGAAAATGCTGATGAACGTGGAAAAATGTCAAAATATTACCTAAATCGTTCATATTTTGGTACACGTCACATAAGGAGAAATGGATGAAAAACATCATAATATTCGATGGTTTTAGTACAAAACAAAATGCATGAAAACTTGCTTAAATAAGGCAATATTATGCGAAATAATGACATTTGAAGGCGAGATCACATATCGAAAGAAAACATGCCGTAGTATCGAAATATTAGTATATATGAATATTTTTATCTAAAATAACAGTACATGAAAAACGTGAAAAAAGTCACTAAATTACAATATTCGAGGATTTTTACTTCAAATCATAAAGCGAGGTTTAGTGTTATTTGGATCATTAAAAAGGCACATGAAAATGTTGTTTCCAATACAAATGATAAAAATCAATGTGTTTTCATTAGAATTAACTAAAATGTTCCGGACTTTCCCTCTAAATTACTGAAGAAAGAAGTATACGTAAAACTGATCGAATCCGGCTGAAACATCGAAATATGCAGTATAAACAGAATTTATCTCCTAATCAATATCTTACACACTATTTAAATAACACTATATGAAAAACTTGAAAAAAGTCACAATATTACCATATTCGTGGATTTTTGCTTCAAATCATTAAGCGAGGTTACGTGTTATTTTGAATATGAAAAGGCATAAGAAAATGTTGTTTCCAATTCAAATGATAAAAATCAATGTACTTTCATTGATTATAGAATTAAATAATTAAGAATTATAGAATTAACTATAATGATCCTGAATTTTCGTTTATATTACCGAATAACGAGGTACACGTAAAATCGTTCTTATCCGGCTGAAACGTCGAAATATGCAAAAAAAAAAAAAAAAAAAAAACATAATTTCTCTCCAAATCAATATCTTACTAACTATTTTAACGAGGTACAAATAGTTGATTGAAAATCAAGTATTTAGGTTAATTTGCAATTAATTACGTGTTTGCATCATATATATCGAATATAAAATGAATTAAAGCAAATAAAACGAAAATACTTGAAAACGCGGAAAATGGCAAAGTATTGCTTAAAACGTTAATATATGATTTAAATATCATAGAGATAAAACGGATGAAAAACGTCCAAATATTGATAAATTCCATGATTTTAAGTACAAAGCACAATGCAAGAAAATTTGCTTAAAAACGCAATATTATGCGAAATTCTGAAATTTGAAGGCCAAATCATATATCACGAGACACAAACACACAAACCAGGCTTTTACACAACCCCCCCCCCCCCTGCACCCGAGCTATGTCAATAGGCCGTTCTCCCTCTTCGCCCTTACATCATCACACACAGAGGGAGTAGGGCGAAGTAATCTTCCCTCTTCGCCCTGATGTAAGGGCGAAGAGGGAGAACGGCTTATTGACATAGCTCGGGTGCAGGGGGGGGGGGTTGTGTAAAAGGCTGGTTTGTGCCTTGGAGAGGCTACGGGATCTAGTAAGTTCAGTAGAACTTCGGTTTCAACCCTTTTAACCCTGTCGTAGCTCAGTCGATTAAGGCAGTGTCTGGGATGCTTCCAGACGCAGGTTCGAATCCTCGTCACTGCCCTTGTGGATTTGTACATTTGATGCATCACGTTAGTGTGATCTCTGTGTGTGATGATGTACGGGCGAAGAGGGAGAACGGCTGTTACGAATCTTACTAGGATTCTGCCATTACTCTTGATTCTCATATTACTTTATTGTCTTGTTCTCTAATTAATATAGCATCCAGTTGTATGATATAATATTTTGTATGTTATATATATATTATAGCATTCTGTAGTGTGCCTGAGTTACATTATATTGTATGAGGTTTTTGTGTTAGATTTCTCATGTAGTTTCTCCGTGTGGGTGGTTGACCATATTTGGATGTGGCCAGTGTGGGAACATTGTTGTCAATCGAGTGTTTATAGTTTTACCTTGATTTATTCCCATATTTGGTTGCCGTATTATTGTATGGAATGTTGTACCAGTGTTTACTACTCTTTATTTTCACAATGTTTTGAATATTAGTGCTGCATTTTGTTATTAGAATTTCCACAATGTTTATGTGGACGTTTAGTTGATTTGTTGGTCAACGTTTGGCCTGCGGACCAAATCGTGGGCAGTAGCATGGCGGATGTTGTCGAGAGGAGTCGTGTTTTAAGTTAAGTCATTGGTCACTGTTATTTTAGCCCATATAAATGTTAATTATCTGGTTAGATGATTGTGTATATCCCATTTATTAACCCATGTTCGGGTGATATTGCTCATGTCTCAATAATTAATTTCATTCTATGATATTGCATGCTGAAGAATATTTCTGGCTATTATTTATACATTTAATTGTTATGTTTGTCCCCCTTAGCATAAATATATTGTTCTCCATTTTATGCAGTGATGTATCTATACCCCTAGACATCTGTTGGCATGGCCGATTTATTATCATTCCTTTACACTGCGGGGAGAAGAACCTTATTTAGTCTCAAGGGTGGTAACAAATGGGGGCCCGTCCGGGATATTAAACCTTAATTCCCTGTAATATTTGTTCAATTTACAGTGCTAATTATTAATAGCAATTGCCTTCCTAGGTACTCTGTGATTATCTAGTGACACCTAATCAAGCCTGTGAAATTATCTGTTCAATCTGAGCTGCTGTGAAAACTTCTCAACGCTTCACGATTTGAGGTAAGTGTTTAGCTTGTGCCAGGGGCCAAGCATAATTTTCAGTGTTGTTTCAAGTGTAAGTTGTGATTATTGAGCCAACCATGGAGGATCAGGTTGCTGCGCTGGTGGATCAGCCCAATTTTGGTAAAATTAAAGACTTAAAGAAGTCTGGTTTGTTATTGCCGGCTGATAAATTGAACCGAGCTATTCCCAGTAAAATGTTGAAAGCTAGAGTGTTAAGAGTGATTGTCACACACTTGGTGGAGGAGGAGAGACTTGAAGAAGAGTGTTTGGGAGAGTTAGAAGAAAAGTCAAGTGACAAGGTGGCAATCTTAAAGTTAGAGTTGGAGACTCAATTAGAAATGGCTAGGCTGGCAGCAGACAAGCAGAGGTTAGAGTTGCAGAACCAGACAAAACACCTTGAGTTGGAGGCTCAGTTAAGACTAGCAGAGCAACAAACTAAACAAACCGAGCAGCAGACTAGACATTTAGAAATTCAGCAGAGTATGGCTGAAAATAATAACAGGTTAGAACAGCAGAGAATTGCAGCAGGGCAAGGTAACACTAGTAATAATCCAGAGAGTACAAATAGTTCTTCTAAGTACAGTAAACATGTAGAATTACCTAAATTTAATGAAGAAGATCCAGAAATATTTTTCTTGCATTTTAAGAAACTAGCAGTCAGCATGAACTGGCCTGTCGATCAATGGGTTAGCATTTTACAAGGACAATTTAAGGGTAAAGCTCAAGAGGTATTTGCATCTTTGCCTGCTGAGAATTCTTTCGATTTTAAATTTGTTCAGCAAAGTATTTTGAATGCTTACCAGCAGATCCCAGAGGCACATAGAATAAAATTCAGAAGTTTAAAAAGAGCACATGACCAGACTATTTCTGACTTTGTAAGAGTAAAATTAAATCACTTTGACAGATGGATTAAAGCACTTAATATTACAGAGTTTGAGACTTTAAGAGACCTCATAGTAACTGAGGAAGTAGTGGGATGTCTACCAGAGAAATTAGCTTTATTTATGGCTGAAAATAAACAAACCACTGATCTTATCAAATTAGCCAAGCTAGCTGATGAGCATAAACTACTTACTAAAGTGCCTTTTAGAGCACCAATTAATCATTTTAATGCTAAAACTAATTATTATGCTCCTAACAATCATGTTTTCCAGACCCGACCAGCTACTTCACCTTCTCCCCTTAACCCTTCTCCTGTAAAGCCTAAATCTGAGAAACAACAGACAAGGTTGTTAACCTCAAGTAATGTAGTGATTAAGCCTGCAGTTGGTTCGGCTGTTCCGGCCACTAGCAGGTATTGCACGCATTGCAGGAGAAGAGGTCATATGGTAAATTCATGTTATGCTTTGCACCCTGAGTTGAGACCAACGGGTCTAATTATGAGTAGGGGTTTGCAAACCATTAATGCCAAAGTTGCTCCAGTCATGCCCAAGTGGATGACTAATTTTGATCCATACCTACATTCGGGAACCCTATTATGTACTAATGGAACCTGGAAACCAGTTCAGTTGTTAAGGGACACTGGTGCTTCCCAGTTTTTAATTTCTCGCCGTGTTCTTACAGATGTTAGCACAAAAGACACTGGAGAGGTAGTGTTATTGCAGGGACTTGGAGGTCATATCCAGTGTGTGCCATTAATTAAGGTTAACCTGAATTCTTCTATTACACCAGGTTGGTGCACTGTGGCAGTCAGTGAGCAGTTGCCCATTCCTGGGATTGATATCATTGTAGGTAATGATTTTGACAAGTGTTAATTTAGTGGGACCGATTGTCCTGTTATGTATACTAAACCTAGTGCAGTACTGGCTCAACCAGATGCGGATGATGGTGTCATTTATCCAGCCTGTGTTGTGACCAGATCCATGGGTAAGCAGAATGTGGTAAGTCCTGCTACTACCAAGGTGGATGTTCTCGAGGCCAGAACCCCTTCAGTCAGGGAGGTGGACCTTGAAGATACATTTTTAGCTCACATGGATGTCGAGAGTGAGGCCAGTGCCAAAGCCCTAATTTATTCTGACCCAGATGGTCTGGAAGATGTGGCCCAGGTACCAATTCCTTGCCCGCTTGCTCCAGTTGTAGAGTTCCAGACCTTGCGTAAGTTACACAGTACTGATCCCAGTCTAGCTGAGTGTTATGCAGAAGCAGCCGACTCCATTGATACTTTGGAGGAGAGTACGGGTTGTTATTTCAAGGATCAATGTCTGATGAGAAGATGGAGACCATCAGGAACTCCCTCATCAGATGATTGGGAGTCTAAAACCCAGCTCGTTGTGCCAACAGAGTATAGGGAGCAGGTATTGCAAGCTGCCCATGATGACCTGATGGGAGGCCATCAAGGCATTACCAGTATGTATCATAAGATCTGTAAACTTTTTTTATTGGCCAAAACTTAAAAAAGATGTAGTCAGATATTGCCACAATTGTGTTGTGTGTCAAACTGTTGGTAAGCCTAATCAGACTGTGCCACGAGCACCATTATACCCTATTGTAGTGCCAGAGGAGCCTTTTACTCATGTGGTACTGGAATGTGTCGGACCTTTACCCCGTACCAAATCCGGAAATATGTATATGTTTACAATTTTATGTATGACCACCAGGTTCCCTGAAGCGTATGCTTTACGTAACATTAGAGCTTCTGCCATTATAAGGCAGTTGGAACGATTTTCTCGCTATTTGGTATGCCCCGTATACCAAACTGATAATGGGAGTAATTTTTGTTCCACCACCTTTAACCAATTCTGTAATACTTTTGGTATAAAGCACAATTTTTCTAGTCCTTACCATCCTCAGTCAGTGGGGAATCGAGCGATTCCAACAAACTCTCAAGCAAATGTTGAAGGCAACTGGGGAAGATTCTCCCAGGCATTGGGATGATAATCTGCCATTTGTTTTATTTGCCGCTAGAGATGGATTGCACAGTGCACTAGGCTGTTCTCCATTTGAGCTAGTTTTCGGACATCAGGTGAGAGGACCTTTAAAGATGTTATATGAGAAATTGTTAGGAGATGTTACAGCCAGACAGAGTGAGCGTTATCTGACGGATGTCCAGAGCAAGCTGTCCAGAACGAGGGAGTTGGACTTACGACATCTAAGTGAACAACAACAGGTAATGAAGCAGAAACATGACCAGAGGTTCAAGGCAAAACTCAGAGTTTTTGAGCCAGGAGATTTGGTATTGGTCTTGAAGCCTCGTATGGGTACGTCTATGTCTAATAAATTTGCAGGACCGTATCAAGTATTAAAACGTCTTGGGGAAGTTACTTACAAGGTTTGCCATCCCAAGCAGAAACGACAGACCATGAGTGTACATGTAAACCGGTTGAAGGCTTATTGTGGCTTGATGTATTGCTGAGGAGGTAATTCCTGAAGAGTCGAGTGTTGCTGAGGAAGATAGTAAATTTTGTTTGTCTAATTCCAGTAGTTCCGGGGAAGAATTGTTGAGTCATTTGCAGGATAAGGAGAGAGCAGAGTTCCAGGACCTTTTGGAGGTGTCTTCTAGCTTGTTTGGGGAGGTCCCCACTCAGACTTCTCTCATTACTCACGATATCACCCTGACAAATGTGACTCCAATTCGTCTGCACCCTTATCGAGTGACACCCGAGAAACGTCGTATCATCCAGGAGGAGGTTGTTATCTTCTTCGATATGGGTTCATTAGACCCAGTCAGAGTTCCTGGAGTTCGCCATGTCTATTAGTACCAAAACCGAAGATAAGTGGAGATTAGTAGTGGATTATAGAAAACTCAACCAGGTAACTGTAGTTGATGTTTATCCTTTACTATTATTGGAAGAATGTGTTGATACTATAGGTCATGCTAAATTGGACTTATCTAAGGGATATCATCAGATACCTCTTACAGATTTTGCAAGGGAAGTGACAACATTTATCACTCCTGATGGAGCTTACGAGTTTAATGTCATGCCTTTTGGATTAAGGAATGCTCCAGCCACTTTTCAGAAATTAATGAATTCTTTGTTGAAGGATGTGCCAGACTGTAGGGCATATTTGGATGACATTGTGATTTTCAGTAAGAATTGGGTAGATCATATGTCTAGTTTAAAGAAATTGTTTAATGTGTTATAACATGCTAATTTGACTGTTTATTTGAATTGGAAACAACGTTTTAATATGCCTTTTTAATGATCAAAATAATACGCAATTTGTTTCCAATTCAAATAATAAAAATGAAATGGTTTTCATTAGAATTACCTAAAATGTTCCTAATATTCCGTTTATTTTACCGAAAGAAGAGGTACACGTAAAACCTCTCTAATCCAGGTGAAACGTCGATATATGCAACAACAGAATTTCTCTAAATCAATATCTTAGTCACTATTTTAACGAGGTACATAACAGTTGATTGAAAATAAAGTATTCAAGTTTTATTTGCAAATAATTAAGTGTCTGAGTCATATTTATCGTATATTTAATGAAATATTGGCAATAAACCTAAAATGCTTGAAAACTCGAAAAAACGGCAAAATATTGCCTAAATCGTTGACATTTGGTTTAAATCTCATAAAGAAAAAAATGAAAAACCTCAAAATATTGCTAAATTCGATGATTATAAGTACAAAGCATAATGCAAGAAAACTTGCTTAAAAACGTAATATTATGCGAAATTCTGAGATTTGTACGCCAAATCCTATATAGCGAGACAACATGAAGTACTATCAAAATATTAGTAAATCCAAAAAATTTTACCTAAAATCACTCTACATGAAAAAAGTGAAAAAAATCACTAAAATACCAAATCCAAGGATTTTTACTTCAAATCATAGGGCGAGGTTGCGTATTATTTTGATCATTAAAAAGGCATATTAAAACGTTGTTTCCAATTAAAATAATAAAAATGAAAAGGTTTCATTATAATTAACTAAAATGTTCCTGTTTTCCCGTTTATATTACCGAAAGAAGAGGTACACGTACAACCGCTCTAATCCGGCTGAAACGTCGAAATATGCAATAAACACAAATTCTCTCCTAATCAATATCTTACTTTTTTAAGTAAGATAAGTAACTTTTTTAAGTAAGTTTTTGTAATTACAAATAGTTGACTGAAAATCAAGTATTTAAAGTTAATTTGCAATTAATTACGTGTTTGCATCTGATCGTATTTTCAACGAATTAATTATATTCAACCAAAAAGCTTTGAAACATGGAAAAACGGCAAAATATTGCCTAAATCGTTGATATTTGGTTTAAATCTCACCAAGGAAAAAAGGATGATAAACTTGTAAATATTGCTAAATTCAATGAATATTTGTACAAAACAAAATGCAAGAAAACTCGGCTTAAAAACGTACTATTATGCTAAATTCTTAGATTTTTAGGCCAAATCAAATTTCGCAATAAAAAATGAGGTTTTTTAAAAATATTAGTAAATTCGAATAGTATTACCTTAAATAGCACTTCAAGAAGAACGGGAAAAAATCACAGTATTACCATATACGTGGATTTTTCCTTCAAATCATAAAGCGAGGTTTCGTGTTATTTTGATAATATGAAAAGGCATACGAAAATATGGTTTCCAATTCAAATGATAAAAATCAATGTGCTTTCATGAGAATCAATTATAATGTTCCTGAATTTTCGTTTATATTACCGAAAGAAGAGGTACCCGTAAAATCGCTCTTATCCGGCTGAAACGTCGAAATATGCAATAAAACCGAATTTCTCTACAAATCATTATCTTACTAACTACTTTAACGAGGTACAAATAGTTCATTGAAAATCAAGTATTGAGGTTAATTTGCAATTAATTACGTGTTTGCATTATATTGTTATTAATTCATTAAATATACGATAAAAATGATCCAAAGACATGATTGACTACAAATCAACCTTATATTCTTTATTTTCAATCAACTATTTGTACCTCGTTAAAATACTGAGTAAGATATTGAATAAGAGAGAAGCTCTGTTTTAATTTTGTTTCTTTTCAAGAATCTAAATAACACGAAACCTCGCTCTTTTATTTATAGTAAAATTCTTCAAAATTGGTAAAATAGTGAGTTTTTCACGTTTTTCATGTTATATGATTTAAGATATTCTAAAGATATTCAAATTTACCAATATTTCGATACTACTTCATGTTTTCTAACGATATGTGATTTCTCCTGCAAATCTCCGAATTTCGCATGATTTTGCATTTTAAGCAAGTTTTCTTGCATCTTTTTTTGTACTAACAATCATAGAGATTAGCAATAATTTGACGTTTATCATTCCCTTTTCCTTTATGTGATTTAAACCAAATATCAACGATTTAGGCAATATTTTGCCGTTTTTCCTCGTTTTTGTGAATTTTCAGTTTATTATTAATAATTCATTAAATAAACGTTAAAAATGATCCAAACACATAATTGATAACAAATTGACCTTAAATAATTTATTTGCAATCAACTATTTATACCTCGTTAAAATACATTTTATCGAGGTATAAATAACATTTTAGTTAATTCTAAAGAAAACACATTGATTTTTATCATTTGTAATGGAAACAACATTTTCATATGTCTTTTCTAGGATCTAAATAATACGAAACCTTGCTTTATGATTTGAAGTTAAAATCATCAAATTTGGTAATATAGTGACTTTTTTCACGTTTTTCACGTAGTGTGATTTTACGTAAATATATTCGTTTTTACCAATATTTCGATACTAAATGTTTTCTCACGATATGTGATTTGGCATTCAAATCTCAGAATTTCGCATAATATTGCATTTTTAAGCAAGTTTTCTTGCGTTTTGTTTTGTACTAAAAATCATTGAATTTAGCAATATTTTGACGTTTATCATCCTCGTTTCTTTATGTGATTTAAACAAAATATCATCAAATTAGGCAATATTTTGTCATTTTTCAACGTTTTTTTGAATTTTCAGTTTGTTATTAATTCATTAAATATTGGATAAAAATTATGCAAACACAAAATTGATTAGAAATTAACCTTAAATACTTCATTTTCAATCAACTATTTGTTACTCGTTAAAATGCTGAGTAAGATATTGAAAGGGGAGAAGTTCTGTTTTTTATTGCATTTATCGACGTTTCAGCCGGATTAGAGCGGTTTTACGTGTACATATTCCATTGGTAATATAAACGGAAAATCAGGAAACATTTTAGTTAATTCTAATGAAAACACATTGATTTTTATCATTTGTAATGGAAACAACATTTTCATATGTCTTTTGTAGGATATAAATAATACGAAACCTCGCTTTACGATTTGAAGTTAAAATCCTCAAATTTGGTAATATAGCGATTTTTTCACGTTTTTCATGTAATATTACTTTACGTAAATATATTCGTTTTACCAATATTTCGATACTACTTCATGTTTTCTCACGATATGTGATTTGGCCTTGAAATCTCAGAATTTCGAAAATTTTGCATTTGTAAGCAAGTTTTCTTGCATTTTGTTTTGTACTAAAAATCATACTTTAGGTAAATATATTCATTTTGCCCAATATTTCAATACCACTTCATGTTTTCTCACGATATGTGATTTGGCTTTCAAATCTCAGAATTTCGAAAAATTTGCATATGTAAGCAAGTTTTTTTTGCATTTTGCTTTGTACTAAAAATCGTCGAATATAGCAATATTTTGACGTTTATCATCCCCTTTCCTTTATGTGATTTAAACAAAATATAATGGAATTAGGCAATATTTTGCCGTTTTTCCACGTTTTTGCGAATTTTCAGTTTATTGTTAATAATCATTATATATACGATAAAAATGATGTAAACACATAATTTATTAGAAATTAACATTAAATACTTCATTTTCAATCAACTATTTGTATCTCGTTAAAATACTGAGTAAGATATTGAAAAGGGGAGAAGTTCTGTTTTTATTGCATATATCGACGTTTCAGCCGGAATAGGGCGGTTTTACGTGTAGATCTTCCATCGTTAATAAAAACGGAAAATCGGGAACATTTTAGTTAATTCTAAAGAAAACACATTGATTTTTATCATTTGTAATGGAAACAACATTTTCATATGTCTTTTCTAGGACTTAAATAATACGAAACCTCGCTTTACGATTTTAAGTTAAAATCATCAAATTTGGTAATATAGTGACTTTTTTCACGTAGTGTGATTTTACGTAAATATATTCGTTTTTACCAATATTTCGATACTACTTCATGTTTTCTCACGATATGCGATTTGGCCTTCAAATCTCAGAATTTTGCATAATATTGCATTTTTAAGCAAGTTTTCTTGCGTTTTGATTTGTACTAAAAATCATTGAATTTAGCAATATTTTGACGTTTATCATCCTCTTTTCTTTATGTGATTTAAACAAAATATCATCAAATTAAGCAATATTTTGCCTTTTCCACGTTTTTGTGAATTTTCAGTTTATTGTTATTAATTCATTATATATTCGATAAAAATGATGCAAACACAAAATTGATTAGAAATTAACTTTAAATAATTCATTTCCAATCAACTATTTGTTTCTCTTTAAAATACTGAGTAAGATATTGAAAGAGGAGAAGTTCTGTTTTTATTGCATTTATCGACGTTTCAGCCAAATTAGAGCGGTTTATCGTGTACATCTTCCATCGGTAATGTAAACGGAAAATCCGGAACATTTTAGTTAATTCTAATGAAAACACGTTGATTTTTATCATTTGTATTGGAAACAACATATTTATATATCTTTTGTTGGATCTAAATAATACGAAACCTCGCTTTATGATTTGAAGTTAAAATCCTCAAATTTGGTAATATAGCGATTTTTTAACGTTTTTCATTTAGTGTAACATTACGTAAACATATTCGTTTTACCAATATTTCGATACTGCTTCATGTTTTCTCACGATATGTAATTTGGCCTTCAAATCTCAGAATTTCGAAAATTTTGCATTTGTAAGCAAGTTTTTTTGCATTTTGTTTTGTGCTAAAAATCATCGAATTTAGCAATATTTTGACGTTGATCATCCCCTTTTCCTTTTTGTGTTTTAAACAAAATATCATCGAATTAGGCAATATTTTGCCGTTTTTCCACGTTTTTGTGAATTTGTAGTTTATTGGTATTTAATTAATTAAATATACGATAAAAATGATGCAAACTCAATAATCGATAACAAATTAATCTTAAATACTCTATTTTCAATAAACTATTTGTACCTCGTTGAAATACTAAGTAAGATATTGAATTGGAGAGAAGTTCTGTTATTGTTGCACATATCGACTTTTCATCCGGATTTGAGCTGTTTTACATTTACATCTTCCATCGGTAATATAAACCGAAAATCAGGAACATTTTAGTTAATTCTAATGAAAACAACGTGATTTTTATCATTTGTATTGGAAATAACATTTTCATGTCTTTTAAAGAATCTAAATAGAACGAAACCTCGCTTTATTATTTGAAGTATAAATCCTAATATTTGGTAATATAGTGAGTTTTTCACGTTTTTCATGTAGTGTGATTTAAGCTAAAAATACTCGTATTTACCAATATTTCGACACTACTTCATGTTTTCTCACGATATGTGATTTGGCCTGAAAGTCTCTGAATTTCGCATGATATTACATATTAAGCAAGTTTTCTTGCATCTTGTTTTGTACTAAAAATCATCGAATTTAGCAATATTATGACGTTTATCATCCACTTTTCCTTTATGTGATTTAAACCAAATATCATCTATTTAGGCAATATTTTCCCGTTTTGCCACGTTTTTTTACACTTTCATGCACCCGGACCGTAAATATACGGCCCTCTCTGCCAACGGATTCCGCGCCCGCGCCGTAAATAGCCGGCCGATCTAAAAAACAACATATAAAATCCAATTCTTATTTGATCGACTTGGGGTTAGTATGAAAAAGTTTGCCAATAAATTTTCGTTTTCTCTATAAGGCACATTGCCTATTTCAGAAAACGGCATTGTATTGTAACTTAGAGGAGAGACTATTGAGTTATTACACAACGAGGGTAATCGCCCATTTCACACACTCTTGGTGTGGGCCGCGATCATGATTCTACATTTATATGCATATATTTGGGTAGGGAATTTTATTCCGAGTTCAGTGATATAAAATATATATCGCTGTAGGACTAATGTGGAGCTAACAACAAACAAAAGAGTATGAACATTTTGTTCCTGTTTGTCCGTCACAACGAGCGAGATTCGTTTTATTTATTTCGTGGTGGGATAGCTAATGCTTTGGTGACATGTTATACATATGATATTGTAGAGAATTTTATTGCCAACACATTGATACCAAAATGAAATACGTAGCTCGACAATTGGTTTCAGGAGAGTGAAAAGATTAAACACTGCAGGCGATGAGTCACAATAACGTGGCTGAAGTATGTTGACCAGACCACACACTAGAAATTGAAGAGACGACGACGTTTCGGTCCGTCCTGGACCATTCTCAAGTCGATTGTCACAATCGACAATCGACTTGAGAATTCTCAAGTCACAATCGACTTGAGAATGGTCCAGGACGGACCGAAACGTCGTCGTCTCTTCAATTTCTAGCGTGTGGTCTGGTCATCAAGATTAAACACTGTTTGGTGTTTACGCTCAAGAGCCCAAAACGCCGTGCGCTCAATGCGCTATATTTTTTATGGGGACCGCACGCATTAAAGTGATAATAATTATCACTTTAATGCGCGCGCTTTACGATAAAAATGATGCAAACACATAATTGATTACAAATACACCTTAAATACTTATTTTCATAATCAACTATTTGTATCACGTTAAAATACTGCGTAAGATATTGAATAGGAGAGAAGTTCTGTTTATATTGCATATTACGACGTTTCAGTCGGATTAGAACAGTCTTACGTTTACATCTTCCATCGGTAATATAAACCGAAAATCAGGAACATTTTAGTTAATGTTAATGAAAACACATTGATTTTTATCATTTGTATTGGAAGCAACATCTTTATATGTCTTTTCTAGGATCTAAAAAATTCGAAACCTCACTTTATGATTTTAAGTTAAAATCCTCAAATTTGGTATTAGAGCGATTTTTTTCACGTTTTTCATGTAGTGTGACTTTAGGTAAATATATTCGTTTTTTCCAATATTTCAATACCACTTCATGTTTTCTCACGATATGTGATTTGGCCTTCAAATCTCAGAATTTCGCATAATATTGCATTTTTAAGCAAGTTTTCATGCGTTTTGTTTTGTACTAAAAATCATTTAATTTAGCAATATTTTGACGTTTATTATCCTCGTTTCTTTTTGTGATTTAAACAAAATATCATCAAATTAGGCAATATTTTGCCATTTTTCAACGTTTTTTTTAATTTTCAGTTTATTGTTATTAATTCATTAAATATTCGATAAAAATGATGCAAACACAAAATTGATTAGAAATTAACCTTAAATACTTCATTTTCAATCAACTATTTGTTTCTCGTTAAAATGCTGAGTAAGATATTGAAAGGGGAGAAGTTCTGTTTTCATTGCATATATCGACGTTTCAGCCGGAATAGAGCGGTCTTACGTGTACATCTTCCATCGATAATATAAACCGAAAATCAGGAACATTTTAGTTAATTTGAATGAAAACACATTGATTTTTATCATTTGTATTGGAAGCAACATCTTTTTATGTCTTTTCTAGGATCTAAAAAATATGAAACCTCGCTCTATGATTTGAAGTTAAAATCCTCAAATTTGGTAATATTGATTTTGGTAATATTCGATTTTTTTCACGTTTTTAATGTAGTGTGACTTTACGTAAATATATTCGGTTTTACCACTATTTCGATACTACTTCATGTTTTCTCACGATATGTGATTTGGCATTCTAATCTCAGAATTTCGCATATTTTGCATTTTTAAGCACGTTTTCTTGTATTTTGCTTTGTACTAAAAATCATCGAATTTAGCAATATTTTGACGTTTATCATCCCCTTTTCCTTTATGTGATTTAAACAAAATATCATCGAATTAGGCAATATTTTGCCGTTTTCCACGTTTTTATGAATTTTCAGTTTATTGTTATTAATTCATTATATATACGATAAAAATGATGCAAACACAAAATTGATTAGAAATTAACATTATATACTTCATTTTCAATCAACTATTGTTTCTCGTTAAAATACTGAGTAAGATATTGAAAAGGGAGAAGTTCTGTTTTTATTGCATTTATCGACATTTCAGCCAGATCAGAGCGGTTTTACGTGTACATCTTCCATCCATAATATAAACGAAAAATCAGGAACATTTTAGTTAATTTTAATGAAAACACATTGATTTTTCTCATTTGTAATGGAAATAACATTTTTATATGTCTTTTCTAGGATCTAAATAATACGAAACCTCGCTTTATTGTAACAAACTAGGCTGGTTGTAAGAATTATCCAGAGTGGTTTATCGACAAAAGAGAATGGGAAGCTGAGCCACGTGGTGACCTGGGACCTGATTCCCCAGGGGAATTCGCTGTGAAAATAACATCGACGCTTTGTTCATAGCTTCGTATAATGAACCATCCTATAGTATTCAGTAATTTAGAGAAATTAGCCTTTATTCATTTTGTATTAAAATTGTATTGTATAATAGTACTGGGTACAATATCAAGAGTATTCTAATTATTGAGTAAGTCACCATCAGTGACGTCACGAATCAGATCTAAGTTGTAAGGCGGAGTGACCGGCGGTCATAGGTCATCAGGGTTGACATGTCTACTATTTCTCAATGTTTTAATAACCATTTTTGTGATCGGGAACAGCTCTGCCGTTAGATGTTTGTGTAATTTAATTTCAGTAAAATAATTCAACCAGTCTGGATCAATTCAGTACAAACAGAGGTTAATTGTTATAACTTAAACCTTGCTAAGTAACTGGGTAAGCGATGCGGAACAATACAATGCTCTAGTCTGGGGTAGACCAGACGAGGAAGAGATCAGTGTGGACTCCAGATCTACTGGGAGAGGTCACCCCATCTTACCTCTCCCAAAACCAGCCCCAACATCTAGCTGGTTGCCCAAGGTATAGTTGCTATGGTTATGTATAGGGATAGTCTCATTGCCATTCAGGTCAAGTAGGGAGTGTTAAAGTGACAGGGAGTGAACATATTTAGATTTTGTTTTAGTTTCCTTTTAATAAATTAATTAGTTAATAATTTGCATTTTTATTGTTTCCATGTGTTTATGTGTATACTTGTCCTGGTCACGTGGTCCACACGAGGCAGAGTTGAATTGGGCGCCGATTCTAACATCGAATCGGAATTCATCATTACCGTGTAATTTATTCCACACTCAAGGTCATCGGTTATAGTGGGGATCAAGCCCCAAGGTTGATTAATTAGCATGATCGATCCAGACCTCGATCATTGCTCTTGTGTTACTGGTCTGGTGGTGGCGGCGGAGGCGACTCTAGGGTTTTGCTCAGAGCCTAGGTCACGTCATACGGGTTGTAGAATCCTAAGTCGGTCAATCGTCTTAGGACCACGTGGCATGGAGTTGGCTTTGGTAAAGGTTTTGGAGTCCCTTGTAGAGATATACAGAGTAAGAATACGGGTAGAGGGAAAAGAAGAAGGAAAGATAAGTAGAGAGAAACCCTACCCGTGTTACATTATGATTTTAAGTTAAAATCATCAAATTTGGTAATATAGTGACTTTTTTCACGTTTTTCACGTAGTGTGATTTTACGTAAATATATTCGTTTTTACCAATATTTCGATACTACTTCATGTTTTCTCACGATATGTGATTTGGCATTCAAATTTCAGAATTTCGCAAATTTTGCATTTTTAAGCACATTTTCTTGCATTTTGTTTTGTACTAAAAATAATCGAATTTAGCAATATTTTGACGTTTATCATCCCCTTTTCCTTTATGTGATTTAAACAAAATATTATCGAATTAGGCAATATTTTGACTTTTTTTACGTTTTTTATGAATTTTCAGTTTATTGTTATTAATTCATTATATATACGATAAAAATGATGCAAACACATAATTGATATGAAAACAACGTGATTTTTATCATTTGTATTGGAAACAACAATTTCAAATGTTTTTTCATTTATCTAAAGAACACGATACCTCGCTTTATTATTTAAAGTAAAAATCCTCAAATTTGGTAATATAGTGAATTTTTTCACGTTTTTCATGTAGTATGATTTTAAGTAAAAAATATTCGTATATACCAATATTTCGATACTTCATGTTTTCTCACGATATATGATTTGGGCTGCAAATCTCAGAATTTCGCAAATTTTGCATTTTTAAGCACGTTTTCTTCCATCTTGTTTTGTACTAAAAATAATTAAATTTAGCAATATTTTGACGTTTATCATCCACTTTTCCTTTATGTGATTTAAACCAAATATCAACGATTTAGGCAATATTTTGCCGTTTTTCCACGTTTTTGTGAATTTGTAGTTTATTGGTATTTAATTAAATAAATATACGATAAAAATGATGCAAACTCAATAATAGACAACAAATTATCCTTAAATACTTTATTTTCAATAAACTATTGGACCTTCTTGAAACACTGAGTAGGATATTGAATAGGAGAGAAGTTCTGTTTTTATTGCATATATTGACGTTTCATCCGGATTAGAGCTGTTTTACGCATACATCTTCCATCGGTAATATAAACGGAAAATCAGGAACATTTTAGTTAATTCCAATGAAAACAATGTTATTTTTATCATTTGTATTGGAAATATAATTTCATGTCTTTTAAAGAATCTAAATAACACGAAACCTCGCTTTATTATTTGAAGTATAAATCCTTAAATTTGGTAATATAGTGAGTTTTTTCACGTTTTTCATGTGTGATTTTAGCTATAGATATTCGTATATACTAATATTTCAATACTACTTCACGTTTTCTCACTATATGAGATTTGGCCTGCAAATCTCAGAATTTTGCATAATATTGCATTTTTAAGCAAGTTTTCTTGCATTTTGTTTGTTACTAAAAATCATCGAATTTTGCAATATTTTGACGTTTATCATCTTTTTCCTTAATTTTATTTAAACCAAATTTTGACGATTTAGGCAATATTTTGCCGTTATTCTATGTTTTAGTGAATTTTCAGTTTATTGTTATTAATTCATTTTATATACGATAAAAATTATCCAAACTCAATTTGTAATTGATTACAAATTTACCTTAAATACTTTATTTTCAATCAACTATTTGTACCTCGTTAGAATATTGAGTGAGATATTGAATAAAAGAGAAGTTCTGTTTTTAGTGCATATATCTATGTTTCAGCCGATTAGAGCTGTTGTATGCGTACATCTTTCATCGGTAATATAAACGGAAAATCGGGAACAATTTCGTTACTTCTAAAAAAAAACACATTAATTTATATAATTTGGAAACAACCTTTTCATATCTCTTTTGAAGAATCTAAATAACACGAAACCTCGTTTTATGATTTGAAGTAAAAATCCTCAAATTTGGTAATATAGAGACTTTTTTCACGCTTTTCATGTAGTGTGATTTAAAGTAAATATATTCGTTTATACCAATATTTTGATACAACTTCATGTTTTCTCACGATATGTTTAGATTATTTGGCCTGCAAATCTCTGAATTTCGCATAATATTGCATTTTTATACAAGTTTTCTTGAATTTTGTTTTGTACTAAATATCATCGACTTTAGCAATATTTTGACGTTTATCATCCACTTTTCCTTTATGTGATTTAAACCAAATATCAACGATTTAGGCAATATTTGGCCGTTTTTCCACGTTTTTGTGAATTTGTAGTTTATTGGTATTTAATTCATTAAATATACGATAAAAATGATGCAAACTCAATAATAGACAACAAATTATCCTTAAATACTTTATTTTCAATAAACTATTGGACCTTCTTGAAACACTGAGTAGGATATTGAATAGGAGAGAAGTTCTGTTTTTATTGCATATATTGACGTTTCATCCAGATTAGAGCTGTTTTACGCGTACATCTTCCATCGGTAATATAAACGGAAAATCAGGAACATTTTAGTTAATTCCAATGAAAACATTATTTTTATCATTTGTATTGGAAATATAATTTCATGTCTTTTAAAGAATCTAAATAACACGAAACCTCGCTTTATTATTTGGAGTATAAATCCTTAAAGTTGGTAATATAGTGAGTTTTTTCACGTTTTTCATGTAGTGTGATTTTAGCTATAGATATTCGTATATACTAATATTTCAATACTACTTCATGTTTTCTCAATATATATGATTTGGCCTGCAAATCTCAGAATTTTGCATAATATTGCATTTAAAGCAAGTTTTCTTGCATTTTGTTTGTTACTAAAAATCATCGAATTTTGCAATATTTTGACGTTTATCATCCTCTTTTCCTTTATGTGAAAAGATGTACGCGTAAAACAGCTTTAATCCGGCTGAAACGTCGATATATGCAATTTAAAACCGAACTTCTCTCCTATTCAATATCTTACTCAGTACTTCTAACAAGGTAAAAATAGTTGGTTGAAAATAAAGTATTTAAGGTTAATTTGTAATCAATTATGTGTTTGGATCATTTTTATCGTATATATAATGAATTAATAGCAATAAACTAAAAATTCCCAAAATCATGGAAAAACGGCAAAATATTGCCTAAATAGTTAATATTTGGTTTAAAAAACAGTAAGGAAAAGGAGATGATAAATGTCAAAATATTGCTAAATTCGATGATTTTTAGTACAAAACAAAATGCAAGAAAACTGCTTAAAATGCAATATTATGCGAAATTCTGAGATTTGCAGGCCAAATCATATATATTGAGAAAATGGAAATGTTGGTAAATACGAATATCTTTAGCTAAAATCACACCTACATGAAAAACGTGAAAAAAACTCGCTATATTACTAAATTTGAGGAATTATACTTCAAATATTAAAGCGAAGTTTCGTGTTATCTAAATTCTTGAAAAGACATGAAAATTTTGTTTTCAATACAAATGATAAAAATTACGTTGTTTTAAATACAAATGATAAAACTCACGTTATTTACATTAGAATTAACTAAAATGTTCCTGATCTTCCGTTTATATTACCGATTGAAGACGTAGGCTCTCTGCACGTATTCGCAGTTTGAAATTCTGTTTTTTTTTTATACCGAAAATAAGCCAATTACTGAGAACAGCGGTGGGTCACATTTTCCCAAATCCCCTCTGCAGTTCTCTTAATATCCCAAACATCCAAAATTCAATGCCAGAGCCACATTTTGGAGCCAAAATCTGGCTCATTGCACGTATTCGCATTTTGAAAATTCAACTTTTTATACCGAAAATTTGCGAATTACTGAAAGCGGCGTTGGGTCACATTTTGTCCAAACCCACCTGCAGTTTTCATAATATCCCAAACATCCATAATTCGACGCCAGAGCCAAATTATGGAGCGAAAATCAGGCTCTCTGCACGTAATCGCAGTTTGAAATTCCGAATTTTATACCGAAAATATGCCAATTACTGAAAGCGGCGGTGGATCACATTTTACCCAAACCCCCCTGCAGTTTTCATAATATCCCTAAAATCCTAAATTCGACGCCAGAGCCAAATTTTGGAGCGAAAATCTGGCTCCCTGCACGTATTCGCAGTTTGAAATTATGAATTTTTATACCGAAAACATGGAAATTTCTGAAAGCGGCGGTGGGTCACATTGTGCCCAAATCCCATCTGCAGTTATCAAAATATCCCTAACATCCCAAATTCGACGCCAGAGCCACATTTTGGAGCCAAAATCTGGCTCTCTGCACGTATTCGCAGTTTGAAATTATGACTTTTTATACCGAAAACATGCCAATTTCTGAAAGCAGCGGTGGGTCACATTGTGCCCAAATCCCCTCTGCAGTTTTCAAAATATCCCTAACATCCCAAATTCGACGCCTGAGCCACATTTTGGAGCCAAAATCTTGCTCTCTGCAAGTATTCGCAGTTTGAAATTTCGTCTTTTTGAACCGAAAATATGCCAATTGCTGAATGCAGCGGTGGGTCACATTTTCCCCCAACCTCCCCTGCAGTTTTCAAAATATCCCAAACATCCCAAATTACATCCCAAATTCGACGCCAGAGACACATTTTAGAACCATAATCTGGCTCTCTGCACGTATTCGCAGTATGAAATTCCGTTTTTTTTATATACCGAAAATAAGCCAATTACTGAGAGCAGCGGTGGGTCACATTTTTCCAAATCCCGTCTGCAGTTCTCTTAATATCCCAAAAATCCTAAATTCGACGCCAGAGCCACATTTTGGAGCTAAAATCTGGCTCTCTCCACGTATTCGTAGTTTTAAATTCCGAATTTATACCGAAAATATGCAAATTACTGAAAGCGGCGGTGGTCACATTTTGCCCAAACCACCCTGCAGTTTTTAAAATATCCCAATCATCCGAAATTCGACGCCAGAGCTACATTTTGGAGCCAAAATCTGGCTCTCTGCATGTATACGCAGTTAGAAATTCCGACCTTATATGCCGAAAATATGCAATTACTGAAAGCGGCGGTGGTCACATTTTGCCCAAACCCCCTTGCAGTTTTTAAAATATCCCAAACGTCTCAAATTCGACGCCAGAGCCACATTTTGGAACCATAATCTGGCTCTCTGCACGTATTCGCAGTTTGAAATTCCGAGTTTTTTATACCGAAAATATGCCAATTGCTGAAAGCAGCGGCGAGTCACATTTTCCCCAATCCCCCTCGCAGTTTTCTTAATATCCCAACAATTCCAAATTCAACACCAGAGCCACATTTTGGAGCTAAAATCTGGCTCTTTGCACGTATTCGCAGTTTGAAAATTCAACTTTTTATACAGAAAATATGCCAATTACTGAGAGCAGCGGTGGGTCACATTTTCCCAAACCCCCCTTGCAGTTTTCATGATATCCAAAAATTCCCAATTTCGACGCCAGAGCCACATTTTGGAGCCAAAATCTTGCTCTCTGCAAGCATTCGTACTCTGAAATTCCAACTTTTTATACCGACAATATGCCAATTCGGAATTTCAAAATGCCAATATGTGCAGATTTTTGCTCCAAAATGTGGCTCTGGCGTCGAAATTGAGATGTTTGTGATATTTTGAAAAATGCAGGTGGGTTTGGGCAAAATGTGACCCACCGCTGCTTTCAGTAATTGGTATATTTTCGGTATAAAAAGACTGAATTTCAAACTTCGAATACGTGCAGTGAGCCAGATTTTGGCTCCAAAACGTAGCTCTGGCGTCGAATTTGGGATGTTTGGGATATTTTGAAAACTGTAGGTGGGTTTGGGCAAAATGTAACCCACCGCCGCTCTCTGTAATTGGCATGCTTTCGGTATAAAATTCGGAATTTCAAACTGCGAATACGTGCATACAGCCAGATTTTGGCTCTAAAATGTGGCTCTGGCGTCGAATTTGGGATGTTTGGGATATGAAGAAAACTGCAGGAGGGGGGAAGGGAAATGTGACCCACCGCCGCTCTCTGTAATTGGCATGCTTTCGGAACAAAAAACCGGAATTTCAAACTGCAAACACGTGCAGAGAGCCAGATTATGGCTCCAAAATGTGGTTCTGGCGTCGAATTTGGGATGTTTGGGGTATTTTGAAAACTTCAGGGGGGTTTGAGCAAAATGTGACTCACCGCCGCTTTCAGTAATTGGCATATTTTCGGTATAAAAAGTCAGAATTTCAAACTGCGAATACGTGCAGAGAGCGAGATTTTGGCTCCAAAATGTGGCTCTGGCGTCGAGTTTTTGATGTTTGGGATATTTTGAAAACTGCAGGGAGGCTTTGGGCTAAATGAGATCCATCGCTGCTTTCAGTAATTAGCATGTTTTTGGTATAAAAAGTAGGAATTTCAAATTGCGAATACGTGCAGGGAGCCAGATTTTGACTCCAAAATTTGGCTCTGGTGTAGAATTTGGGATGTTTGGGATATTTTGAAAGCTGCAGGGGGGTTTGGGCAAAATGAGACTCGCCGCCGCGTTAAGTACTTGGCATATTTTCGGTATAAAATTTTGGAATTTCATACGGCGAATACGTGCAGTGAGCCAGATTTTGGCTCCAAAATGTGGCTTTGGCGTCGAAATTGGGATGATTGGGGTATTATGAAAACTGCAGGGGGGTTTGGGCAAAATGAGACCCACCGCCGCTTTCAGTAATTGGCATATTTTCGGTATTAAAAGACGGAATTTCAAACTGCGAACACGTGCAGAGAGCCTAACTGTGGCTCAAAGATGTGGCTCTTTTGTCGAATTTGAGATGTTTGGGATATTTTGAAAACTGCAGAGGTGTTTGGGCAAAATGTGACCAACCGCCGCTTTCAGTAATTGGCATATTATCAGTATAAAAATTCGTATATTTGCATATTTTGCATATTTTCGGTACAAAAATTTGAATTTTCAAAATGCGAATACATGCAAAGAGCCAGATTTTGGCTGCAAAATGTGGCTCTGGCGTCGAATTTGGGATGTTTGGGATATTTTGAGAACTGCAGGGGGGGTTTGGGCAAAATGTGACACACCGCCGCTTTCAGTAATTGGCATATTTTCGGTATAAAAAAACGGAATTTTAACCGGCGAATACGTGCCGAGATCCAAATTATGGCTCCAAAATGTGGCTCTGGCGTCGAATTTGGGATGTTTGGGATATGTTGAAAACTGCAGGGGGGCTTTGGCAAAATGAGACCCATAGCCGCTTTCAATAATTGGCATATTTTCGGTATAAAAAATCGGAATTTCAAACTGCGAATACATGCAGAGAGCCAGATTTTGGCTCCAAAATGTGGCTCTTGCATCGAATGTAGGATGTTTGGGATATTTTGAAAACTGCAGGGGGGGAGGGGTTTGGGCAAAATGTGACCCATCGCCACTCAGTAATTGGCATATTTTCGGTAAAAATTTCGGAATTTCAAACTGCGAATACGTGCAGAGAGCCAAATTTTGGCTCCAAAATGTGGCTTTGGCGTCCAATTTGGGATGTTTGGAACATTTTGAAAACTGCAGGGGGGGGGGGGTGTTTGGGCAAAATGTGACCCACCGCCGCTCTCAGTAATACGCATATTTTCGGTATAAAAAGTCGAATTTTCAAAATACAAATACGTGCCAAAGAGCCAGATTTGGGCTCCAAAATGTGGCTCTGGCGTGGAATTTGGGATGTTTGGGATATTAAGAGAACTGCAGGGGGAATTTGGGAAAATGTGACCCCACCGCTGTTTTCAGTAATTGGGTTATTTTCGGTATAAAAAAACGGAATTTCATACCGCGAATACGTGCAGAGAGCCAGATTATGGTTCTAAAATGTGGCTCTGGCGTCGAATTTGGAATGTTTGGAATATTTTGAAAACTGCAGGGGGGATTGGGCAAAATGTGACCCATAGCCGCTCTCAATAATTGGCAAATTTTCGGTAAAAAAAGTCGGAATTTCAAACTGCGAATACATGCAAAGAGCCAGATTTTGGCTCCAAAATGTGGCTCTGGCGTCGAATATGGGATGTTTTGGATATTAGGAGAACTGCAGGGGAGGATTTGGGAAAATGTGACCCACCGCTACTTTCAGTAAATAGCATATTTTCGGTATAAAAAAACGGAATTTTAAACTGCGAATACGTGCAGAGAGCCAAATTATTGCTCAAAAATGTGGCTCTGGCGTCGAATTTGGGATGTTTGGGATATTTTGAGAACTGCAGGGGGGGTTTGGGGAAAATGTGACACACCGCCGCTTTCAGTAATTGGCATATTTTCGGTATAAAAATTCGGAGTTTTAAATTGCGAATACGTGAAGAAAGCCAGATTTTGGCTCTAAAATTTGGCTCTGGCGTCGATATTGAGATGTTTGGGATATTATGAAAACTGCAGGGGGGGGGGGGGGTTTGGGCAAAATGTGACCCACTGCCGCTTTCAGTAATTTGCATATTTTCGGTATAAAAATTCGAATTTTCAAAATGCGAATACGTGCAAAGAGCTAGACTTTGGCTCCAAAATGTGACTTTGGCGTCGAATATGGTATGTTTGGGATATTAGGAGAACTGCAGGGGGGATTTGGGAAAATGTGACCCACTGCTGCTTTCAGTAATTAGCTTATTTTCGGTATAAAAAAAACGGAATTTCATACTGCGAATGCGTGTAGAGAGCAAGATTATGGTTATAAAATGTGGCTCTGGCGTCGAATTGGGATGTTTGGGATATTTTGAAAACTGAAAAGGGGTTTGGGCAAAATGTGACCCTTAGCCGCTTTCAATAATTGGCATATTTTCGGTATAAAAACTCGGAATTTCAAACTGCGAATACGTGCAAAGAGCCAGATTTTGGCTGCAAAATGTGCCTCTGGCGTTGAATATGGGATGCTTGGGATATTACGAAAACTGCAGGGTGGTTTGGGGAAAACGTGACCCACCTCTGCTTTCAGTAATTGGCATATTTTCGATATAAAAATACGGAATTTTAAATTGCGAATACGTACAGGGAGCCAAATTAGGCCACCAAAATGTGGCTCTCGCGTCGAATTTGGGATGTTTGGGATATGTTGAAAACTGCAGGGGGGTTTGGGCAAAATGTGACCCACCGCAGCTCTCAGTTATTGGCATATTTTCGGTAAAAAAATTCGGAATTTCAAACTGCGAATACGTGCAGGTAGCCCGATTTTGGCTCCAAAATGTGGCTCTGGCGTCGATATTGAGATGTTTGGGATATTATGAAAACTGCAGGGGGGTTTGGGCAAAATGTGACCCACCGCCGCTTTCAGTAATTGGCATATTTTCGGTATAAATTTCGGAATTTCAAACTGCGAATACGGGCAGAGAGCCAGATTTTGGCTCTAAAATGTGGCTTTGGCGTCGAATTTGTGAAGTTTGGGATATTTTGAAAACTGCAGGGGGGTTTGGGCAAAATGTGACCCACCGCTGCTCTCAATAATTGGCATATTTTCGCTATAAAAAGGCGGAATTTCAAACTGCGAATACATGCAGAGAGCCTGGTTTTGGTTCCAAAATCTGGCTCTGGCGTCGAATATGGGATGTTTGGGATATTTTGAAAACTGCAGGGAGGGTTAGGGCCAAATGTGACCCACCGCCGCTTTCAGTAATTGGCATGTTTTCGGTATGAAAAATCGAAATTTAAAACTGCGAATACGTGCAGTGAGCTAGATTTTGTCCCTAAAATGTGTCTCTGGCGTTGAATATGGGATGCTTGGGGTATTAGGAAAATTGCAGGGGGGTTTGGCGAAAATGTGACCCACCGCCGCTGTCAGTAGTTGGCATACTGTTTGTATAAAAAGTTGGAATTTCAAACTGCGAATACGTGCAGAGACCCAGATTATGGCTCCAAAATGTGGCTCTGGCGTCGAATTTGGGATGTATGGGAGAATTTGAAAACTGCAGGGGGGTTTGGGCAAAATGTGACCCACCGACGTTTTCAGTGATTGGTATATTTTCGGTATAAAAAGTCGGAATTTCAAACTGCGAATACGTGCAGAGCGCAAGATTTTGGCTAAAAAATGTGGCTCTGGCGTCAAAATCTGGCTCCCTGCATGTTTTCTCAGTTTTAAATTCCGACTTCTTATACCGAAAATATGCCAAATACTGAAAGCGGCGGTGGGTCACATTTTGCCCAAACCCCCCTGCAGTTTTCAAATTCTCCCATACATCCCAAATTCGACGCCAGAGCCACATTTTGGAGCCATAATCTGGGTCTCTGCACGTATTCGCAGTTTGAAATTCCAACTTTTTATACAAACAGTATGCCAACTACTGACAGCGGCGGTGGGTCACATTTTCGCCAAACCCCCCTGCAATTTTCCTAATACCCCAAGCATCCCATATTCAACGCCAGAGACACATTTTAGGGACAAAATCTAGCTCACTGCACGTATTCGCAGTTTTAAATTTCGATTTTTCATACCGAAAACATGCCAATTACTGAAAGCGGCGGTGGGTCACATTTTGCCCAAACCCCCCTGCAGTTTTCATAATATCCCAAACATCCCAAATTCGACGCCAGAGCCACATTTTGAATCTAAAATCTGGCTCTCAGCACGTACTCGCTGTTTGAAATTATGACTTTTTATACCGAAAATATGCCAATTACTGAAAGCGGTGGTGGGTCACATTTTGCCCCCCCCCCCCCTGCAGTTTTCAAAATATCGTAATCATTCCAAATTCGACGCCAGAGCCACATTTTGGAGCGAAAATCTGGCTTTCTGCTCGTATTCGCAGTTTGAAATTCCGAATTTTTATTCCGAAAATATGCCAATTGCTGAGAGCGGCGGTGGGTCACATTTTCCCCAAACCCCCCCTGCAGTTTTCAAAATATCCCAAACATCCGAAAATCCACACTGAGCACTATTTTGGAGCCAAATTCTGGCTCTCTGCGCGTATTCGCTGTTTGAAATTCCGACTTTTTTTACCGAAAATGTGCCAATTACTGAAAGGAGCAGTGGGTCACATTTTGTCCAAACCCTCCTGCAGTTTTCATAATATCCCAAACAACCCAAATTCGACGCCAGAGCCACATTTTGGAGCCAACATCTGGCACTCTGTACGCATTCGAAGTTTGAAATTCCGACTTTTTATACCGAAAATATGCCAATTACTAAAAGCGGCGGTGGGTCACATTTTGCCCAAACCTCCCTGTAGTTTTCATAATATCCTAAACATCCAAAATTCGACACCTGAGCAATATTTTGAAGCCAAATTCAAGCTCTCTGCGCGTATTCGCAGTTTGAAATTTCTACTTTTTATACTGAAAATATGCCAATTACTGAAAGTTGCGTTGGGTCACATTTTGCCCAAAGCCCCCCCTCCCTGCAGTTTTCAAAATATCCTAAACATCCAAAATTTTACGCCTGAGCCACATTTTGGAGCCAAAATTTTTCTCTCTGCACGTATTCGCAGTTTGAAATTCCTACTTTTTATACCAAAAATATGGCAATTACTGAAGGCAGCGGTGGGTCACATTTTGCTCAAACCCCCCAGCAGTTTTCAAAATATCCCAAACATCTCAAATTCTATGCCAGAGCCACATTTTGGAGAAAAAATCTGGCTCTCTGCACGTATTTGCAGTTTGAAATTCCGACTTTTTAAACTGAAAATATGCCAATTACTGAAAACGGCGGTGGGTCACAATTTGCCCAAACCTTTCTGCAGTTTTCATAATATCCTAAACATCCCAAATTCGACGCCAGAGCCACATTTTGGAGCCAAAATCTGGCACTCTGCATGTATTCGAAGTTTGAAATTCCGACTTTTTATACCGAAAATATGCCAATTACTGAAAACGGCGGTGGGTCACATTTTGCCCAAACCCCCCCCCCCCCCCCCCTGCAGTTTTCAAAATATCCCAAACATCCCAAACATCCCAAATTCGACGCCAGAGCCACAATTTGGAGCGATAATCTGTCTCTCTGCACGTATTCGCAGTTTGAAACTCCGACTTTTTATACCGAAAATATCCCAATTACTGTGAGCAGCGGTGGGTCACATTTTGCACAATCTCCCCTGCAGTTTCCATTATATCCCAAACATCCCAAATTCGACACCTGAGCCATATTTTGGAGACAACTTCTGGCTCTCTGCATGTATTCGCAGTTTGAAATCCCGACTTTTTGTACCGAAAATATGCCAATTACTGACAGCGGCAGTGGATCACATTTTGCCCAAACCACCCTGCAGTTTTCAAATATCCCAAATATCCCAAATTCGACGCCAGAGCCACATGTTGGAGTCAAAATCTGGCTCTCTGCACGTATTCGCAGTTTGAAATCCCGACTTTTTGTACCGAAAATATGCCAATTACCGAAAGAAGCGTTGGGTCACATTTTGCCCAAACCCCCAAGCAGTTTTCAAAACATCTCAGACATCTCAAATTCGATGCCAGAGCCACATTTTGGAGCCGAAATCTGGCTCTCTGCATGTATTAGCTGTTTGAAATTCCGACTTTTTATACCGAAATAATGTCAATTACTGAGAGCGTCGGTGGGTCACATTTTGCCCAAATTCTCCTGCAGTTTTCATAATATCCCAAACATCCCAAATTCGACGCCAGAATTACATTTTGGAGCCAAAATCTGGCACTCTGCACGTATTCGCAGTTTGAAATTCCGAATTTTTATACCGAAAATATGCCAATTTCTGAATGCGGTGGTGGGTCATATTTTGCCCAAACCCCCCTGCAGTTTTCAAAGTTTCCCAAACATCCCAAATTCGACGCCAAAGCTACATTTCGGGGCCAAAAGCTAGTTCCCTGCACGTATTCGCAGTTTGAAATTCCGACTTTTTACTCCGAAAAGATGCCAATTACTGAAAGCAGCAGTGGGTCACATTTTTCCCAAACTCCTCCTGCAGTTTTCAAAATTTCCCAAACATCCCAAATTCGAAGCCAGAGTCACATTTTGGAGCCAAATTCTGGCTCTCTGTACGTATTCGAAATTTGAAGTATAAGTTTTTTATACCGAAAATATGCCAATTACTGAAAGCGGCGGTGGGTCATCCTACTAATCCTACTAGATTAGTAGGATTAGTAGGATGTAGGTTTAGAGAAATCCTACTAGAAATCCTACTAGAAATCCTAAATGGAATCCTATTAGAAATTATCCTAGAAATCCCACTAGAAATTATCCTAGAAATCCTACTAGAAATCACCTAGAAGTCATATTAGAAATCCTTATAATAATCCTACTGAAAATTCTACCACGAATCCCCTAGAAATCCTACTAAAGTCACCTAGAAATCCTACTAGAAATTCTACTAGGAATCTTACTAGGATTGCCCTGGAAATCCTTCAAGAAATCATCCTAGAAATCCAACTAGAAATCACCTAGAAATCCTACTAGGAATCCTACTTGAAATCCTACTAGGAATCCCCTAGAAATCCTACTCGAAATCCTACTAGGAATCCCACTAGAAATATTACTTTAAATTCCCCTAGAAATCCTACTAGAAATCCTACTAGGAATCCTACTAGAAATTCCTAGAAATCATCCTGGAAATCAGACTAGAAATCACCTTGAAATCCTACTAGAAATCCTATTAGAAATCCTACTAGGAAATCCTACTAGGAATCCTACTAGGAATCCTACTAGAAATCCTAATAGAAACCTTACTAGGAATCCTAGTAGAACTCCTACTAGATTTTTTTTAGAAATCCGACTAGAAATCATCCTACAAATCCTAACCTAACCTATCCTAACCTAACCAACCTAACACAACCTAACCTAACCTAACCTAACCAACACACCCTAACCTAACCTAACCTGACCATGTACAGTGCAGTACGTTGATCTACTCTACATTGTTGTACCATACTGTCCATTGCTGTACTATACAGTACTGTACAGTGCTGTACTGTACATTACAGCACTGTACTGTTCAGTACAGCACTGTACAGTAAAGCACTGTGCGTTACAGTACTGTAATGTAGAGTAAAGTGCCGCACAGTGATCTACTGTACAGGGGGATACAGTTCTGCTTTTCATTTAGCAGGGTTGATGTCTGTTGTCGAAATATCATAGCATTGCATTTAGAAGAGTTGAAGTCTGTTGTCAATTTATCATAGCATTGCATTTGCAGGGTTGAAGTCTGTTGTCGAAATATCACAACATTGCATTTAAGTTTGTTCTCGAAATTTCACAGCATTTCATGCTGTGAAATTGCATGCTAACCTAACCTAGCCTAACCTAACCTAACCTAATCTAACCTAACCTAACCTAAAACTTAACCTAACCTAAAACCTAACCTAACCTAAACCTTACCTAACCAAACCTAACCTAACCTAAACCTAACCAAACCTTAATCCTAGCATTGCCTAAGAGATTCACATCTAACTCAATACCCTCAAGGGAGAAAATACGTTCTTGTAGGCATGTTAGAGATCTGAGATATGCTGAAATATCCCAGCTGTACCAAGACCTACCCTCGCCGGAAACGTAAGCCCTTGAGAGCAAACATACACTAGTTACTCCCTCCAATACCCGACTTGACACCAGCACAAAATACAGTTTTAAAGTTGGTTTGAGGTGACTCTAAGATGTGCACTCTCACAAACTTTTCTCGCAAGAGTGCTGATGATGTATGTAGGGACACACGGTGGTGTGAGGCCGCACGACGTCTCGGGGATTAACACGGCATCCTTAATACGAGCAGAGCACAGAGCGGTTGTCACACTCTATTTCCTATCATATATCCCTATGTTCCAAGAGTCCAAGGGCCAATGTTCGATCCTGCAGGCACAAATAGGTGAGAACAAGTCGGTGAGTACACACTGGTCTAGAAAATTGCTACTCAAGTTCAACTCAGGAAAGTGTAAAGTAATGAAATTAGGCAAGAGTCAAATAGAGAGAAAGATCTGGGGGGTTGATATCACACCGAACCTGTCCCCAGAGGCATACATCAAAAGGATATTATCAGCGGCATATGTTAGACTGGCCAACATAAGAACTGCCTTTAGAAACTTGGGTAAGGAATCGTTCAGGATCCTGTATACCACATATGTCAGACCAATCCTGGAGTATGCAGCTCCAGCCTGGAGTCTATTCCTAGTTAAACACAAAACAAAGTTAGAGAAAATTCAACGTTATGCCACCAGACTCGTCCCGGAACGGAGAAGTATGAGCTACGAGGAAAGGCTAAAGGAGCTGAACCTCACGTCCCTGGAAAACAGAAGAGTAAGGGGAAGACATGATAACCAACTACAAAATTCTCAAGGTAATTGACAGGGTGGACAAAGACAAACTCTTTAGCACGGGTGGAACACGAACAAGAAGATACAGGTGGAAACTTAGTACCCAAATGAGCCCAGAGACATTAGAAAGAATTTTTTCAATGTCAGATTAGTTAACAGATGGAATGCATTAGAAAGTGATGTGGTAGAGGCTGACTCCATACAGAGTTTCAAATGTAGATAAAATAGAGCCCAGTAGGCTCCAGTTGAGTGATGGTTGAGAGGCGGGAACAAAAAGCCAAAGCTCAACCTCCGCAAGCACAACTAGGTGAGTACAACTAAGTGAGTACACTAGTTGAGCCCTCCCCCCCTCCCCCTCATATACCTTGCTGCTGGCCTATACAGCAGATCTTGACTGCTCAGTGTAGGTCTATACAGGTCAATGTAGGCTTAAACGTGCCTTTGCAGTTCTATACGGGTCTGTGCAGGTTTATTCAGACCTACACATGTTTATTCATATCTATACAGGCCTACATGTTTCATATGGGGTTGTATAGGTCTATATGAACCAAAGGATTAGTGTAGGCCAATTTTTGTCAGCAAAGGCCTATACAACTCAGTGCAGGCCCATATAATATACATAACAGCCAGCATACTGAATTTATAACCAGAGAAGCCTGAGAGTAGGAATTAACTTAGAATTTTATTTACATTTTGACGGAGAATCAGATTACCTTTTATTTATTT